>NC_139644.1:31633816-31698816 GCF_964638095.1 Poromitra crassiceps | reverse complement strand
TTTGTAGAAGGCATTTTTTGCCCTCTGGATCTCATATTTTTAGAAGTACTGTCCTTCCTTTCTGAGACAATTGTATTGAACTAAGAACTAGTGTTTTACATTTGCATTGCATGTTGGCAAATAAACATTGAATTTGCACCACCACAGTCTGTTTTAGTTTTAAATCATGATATTCTGTCACATGCGCAACAATCCGAGACATTTTCTACTGCTTGAGGCTGTGTGCTGGGTTGGTTTCTGTTCAAAAGCAGCTCCATTTCTCTCACCCGCAGAACGCACTGAAAGAATCCCACTGTAATAGGCTCCCACGGGTAACCTACGGTGGTGGCCCAGTAGGGACAGTAGTTCATGCGTGAATATTTTGAAAATCATGGGAAAAAATCTGGGCGAAAATAAAAAAGGTAGTCCCAATAATTGCCGGCATTGATATTTTTGCCCCGAGCCCTGCTCCGGTGTGCACACATGTACTCGGTCCAGAAAGTTCTACAACAAAAACAACAACAAGTAGTTTGGAGTGAAGCATTAAGAGGGGTTGTGGGGAAAAAGAAAGCCCTCAAAAATGTATAGCAGTAGCATCGTGTGAGAGACTTGTTGCATGCATGTGCAGTTGTGCACGCTTGAGTGCGTCTTGAGTGTTTCACACCATCCAATCAAATCTCTTTTCTCCAGATTGGGTCAATTCACACAATTGTGAGCGAACACCCCCCACACTCGCACACACATATTTTCGCAGTAATGGCACATTCCTAGTTAAACCACTTCACCTCAAGCACAGATTAGCTCCTACTCTGTGGAGCTGTTTACCCCTTGTTGCAATCAGAGTGATGAAGTAATGGCTGCTTGATCTGACAGAGAAAACCACGCAGGGGAGCTTCTGTGAGGGGAGCTTTTCTCATTTCCTGGTACTGAAATATCTGTTGGAAATAGTGTTCCAATAGTTACCAGGTTCAGCTTGACTTACCCCGAGGTTCTCCGTGTTCAGACTCTAGCTTAACACCTGATAGACCAATTGGAGTGGATTTGTTTCAGAGGTTTTATCGTTAACAGATGTGGTATTTTTCTACAAAATGAATTTCACTTTTGGCTTTTTTTCTCCTCTCTTTTTTTACCAAAATGGAACCCAATACCCCAGTACCCCTCCTCTTCCTCAGCCCCAGCCTTGCCAGTTGAAGGAAAGGCGTTTCTAGGGATACAGTCTAGCAGTCAAACACTGCTGTCCATCACAGGGAAGTGTGCATTCAAATGTACTCCATGGGCAACCATTGTCTTTGCACTGGGAGCACTATGGCAACTGTTGCTGTAATACGGAGCATGCTCAATAGCGCAACAAGGAGAGGTCAAAGGTCGGGGATGAGGGCAGGGACCAGTGACAGAAGTTGACACAGAGCAAAGTCAGCAATTTCTGGATCATGTTTAAACACAGCAGCGCTTATTGGGCCTCTTGACATGAATTGCTTGATCATGCATGTGTGTATTAACTTTTACCACAATCTCTCACATGACAGAGATAATACTTTTGACAGTCTCTAACACCGGCCTTCTCTCTTCTCCCCCAGCTGTCCAAGCGCACGTCCTAAAGGGAGACAAGGCAGGGGAGTGGTGGAAGTTCACCATCAACGTGATCTCCGTCTACAAGCAAGGCGAGCACCGCATCCGCCGCGGGGACCAGCTGCTGTGGGTGCGCGCCAAGGACGTGGCCTGCAAATGCCCCAAGATCAAGCCGGGGAGGAAGTACCTGCTCCTGGGCACGGACGACGACTCCCCCGGGCAGAGCGGCGTGGTGGCGGACAAGGGAAGCCTGCTCATCCCCTGGAAGGACCTGTGGGGTCGCAGGCTGAGGAAGTTCCAACAGCGCGACAAGAGGGGCAAGTGCTAAGAACAGCTGGAGGGGAGAGAGAGCGATGGGGGCAGAACAGCGTCTCAGAGCCTGAGAAACGCAAACGGAGAAGAGGATAACAAAAAGAGTAAATAACAAATTGGAAGGATCCAAGATGGAGAGACACTAGGTGAAAAGTAGGGGCGATGGGGGGGGGGGTGAATGACTGTGTGCTGCTGCTCTGAGTTGGAGCGAGAAGAGATTAGTGTTTTTTTAGGAACTTTCGTGAAGGAGCTCGTTCTACAGTCGTTCTGTGTCCGTTTGTCTTTCAAGGTTTGTTTTCTTGTGGAATTGCAGAGTTTGCACCGATTGTTACAGATACGTCACATCCTGACTATTCCACCCATGATGCGTGTTCAAAGTCCCCTGTTCATTCGTTTCAAAACGCAATCCATCTACTGTATCACCTTTTTGTCTTTTCGGAGGCTCTTTGTCTACTGCGTTGCGTGTGAAGTTTCCTACTCCGAAGAGACGTAGCTTGGCATTAAGGGATTTCACTCATCCATCTGCTTGACCAAGCTTTGCCACGATAAACTTACGCCAAACAGTTGAAAGTGATACTCCGTAAATTGGTGATTAAAACCAGGTTTTTCTGTGGTTCCAGGCTCATTAAGAGCAAGCGAGCATAAAAGAGAAACATAGGAGGCGCCATTTCACCTGAGAGCCACTTGCTCACACATGAGTTACCTCAGTGATGCAACTCGTGTCATGGGAACAGACATCGAAATGCCATAATGATACTCTCCTCATTCTGTATAATCATGATTAGTATCATGTTGTTCATTGTAAGCATTGCTCTGTGCCTGATAAAACAGTATGTTGTGGTTGTGACCTCTGCAATGTAAAGTAACCATACGTGCATACATAGACATTATTTTAAATAGATGATGCCTGCCTTTGCATCAGCTAGACATACGTAGAGTAGACATGTCAACCATGCACTTATTTCTTAATAGTTGGAAGTATTCAGAACATATGAGATATGTTCACATTTTTAAAGTGGCATCGAAAACCACTGCCATACTCTTATGATGCCAACACACTACCCCATTCAACATACTATTTCTTTTGACTGATGCATTTGGTTGACATTGACAACCATGGCCTGTTAAAAAAATGGTCACAACTACAGATGGCTCAGAATTTCGCGTTTCCGCGAATAAGGCACTAAATATTATTTGAGACATTTAGAGAATGGTTTCCAAATGAGAGAATTGATGAAGTGAAAGTACTGCTTCATCTACAATGTAGAAGAACGTTGAACAGCACAAGCTATCACGCAATCCTCATACCACTGACATGATAATGCATGCTCACTATTTAGCTGAATAAAAGCTAACTATGATTGTGAATTATGTACACAATTCATTTGTATACAGTACTCGACGTTGTGGGAAAAGTAACCTGTGGAGTGATACATTATCGCAGACATTGTGTCGACGTTGTGGGAAAAGTCACCTGTGGAGTGATAAAATATCACAGACATTGTGTCAAATATTTTTCACCTCAAAGCAACTTTTTGAGGACGGGATTCCATGGTCAAGATGCTACTTGGTACTCGACACAAAGGGATGACCGACATGTTATATAGCTGTATTATAGTATTACTATTTTTTTTCCCATTTGTGAAACATTAACTAGATCTATCTCCATGTGAAATTAACCAGAGTTATAAATACTATAGGCTTAATAAATGGAATTATGAATAAAAGAATGTGAGACAGATTTCTCATGTTTACCTTAGTATTATGCACACAGAGGATCACACTCCAGCAGAGAATGGGAGCTCTACACACGTATAGTACATACACACACACATGCATACACACACACACACACGCACGCACGCACGCGCACGCACACGCACACACACACACACACACACACACACACACACACACACACACACACACACACACACACACACACACACACACACAGGTACAACTCAGTGCTTCATAGTATTTGAAGAGGCTCTTAAAAAGTCTCTGCCATAGAGTGATACATTTAGACGTGTTCTGCAGGCATTGGGAGGAAGGTACTCACTACCAGACTTCTGCTGCGTAAATATATCTGAATAATGATCTGCTTGTGTTTATACTTTGGCTTGTAAATGTTGTTTAGCTGTGTCCATTGCAAATGGTTGTGTAATGTCTTGTAATGCATACTAATATATTATGTTTATCACAAAATGAATATATTTAATGACACATGAAGCATTGTGGCTTTTGTGGGTTTTATTTTCTTTGGTCTGTTTCTGTTTTGTTTGTTTTTTACTTTGGTTACTCTTTGCATTGCATTGTAGATGGCTGTAATGAAAAGTATTGATAAGTCTGTAGCTATTGAACAGCCTGCTAGAGTTGGAAATTAATTCATCTGAAATAAAGCTGTGTAAAAGACCTTGTGGATCATCCCCCTGACATTACATTTAGAGTTCTTTTCCTTTCCCTGTAAAAAAGAAAAAAAGAAAAAATCTTCCACCTTCCAGCGTTTGCTTGATTGTACACATATTGCAGCTATGCCTGATATTCCCACAATTTTCCATCATTACAACTCTTTAGGCAAATTATATTATTGAGCAACAGCTGAGTGAAAGAAAGTAATCTTGGTCCCTTTAGCCTGCAATGTGTTCAAACAACTTACATCATCTCACTATGAGGCATCTGAGCGGGGGAAAGGATAACACTCTTCCCTCCCTCAACTACTAATGTCACATTTCCCTTGGGCAAGGCACTTCACCCGCATTTGCTCCAGTGGAGCTGTTCAGCAGCCAAAACTAGAAGAAGTGTTGTACTTTGCGGAAACCAAGTTTGAACGTGTGTAACTGTATCAGTGTGAAACAGCGTTAAGTGCAAAAACAAGCCAAAATGACTTTTTCATGACATTCTAAAGATGTGGACTGTTTAGACAAAAAAGGCTCGGTGCGCCAGGAAAACCAGAGGCAAACAGTTAACCATTACAAGAAAATCAATTATAATATTTATTATTGCCCAAGAGCGGCCCTCAACCACGTCCTGCAACACAGAGCAATTAGCCCAGCGAGTTGCTCGTCATTTGTTTTGGAGCCCTCGCCTCTATAAACTTCACAAACAATAAGGACTGGCTATAAGGTTGCTATAATGCAGGCGTATTACTAAAGGAGTGATATCATCAACCTTTTTAAATCCAAGTCGCAGATGTTATTGTTGTAGCTGGGAGGTTTTGGCACCGATGGACACCCTTAACTTATCCTTATGGGAACTACGCACAAAAACGCAACATTCTGTACTTGTTCCAATCATCATCCCTTGCCCTGTGCTTGTGGACAGAGTGCTGGTATACCCAGTACAAAATACTCCCAAGAGACCAACCAATTAAACAGCACACGCCTGGAAAGTGGTCTCCAGGATCACTAGTCGTAAAACCACCCTAACTACCAACCTTGCTAGATGGAGGAGATAAACAAAGGCATGTGGTCACTGCGGATGAGTGTAGACCGGTGACACACGCGTGCTCATGCTCTAAGAAAAGAGTCTTGAATTTGAGTTCTTATGTTTTGTTGTTATAGGTATGGTTGACGTGCCCGTTCAAGTTCCCCCCGGCTTCCCTGGCTATGAGATCACGATGTCATCCAGGTCTTGCAAAACTATTTCACTTCAGAGTATCTCACAGCACCAGATCACAAGGTGGGACTGCCAGGGATCTGCTGTTTCTCTCAGTCCTCTGTGCGATCTGGGCAGGGATGGGAGAGTTGAAAAGAGATCTGGGTGTGTGTGAACTTCCCGCTCGCTGTGCGCCCAGATGAAGCTGGAACAACAAACGGCGCTCTGGCAAGAGCCTGGTCCACGGGCGTTTGCAGCACCGTGGCTTCTGGCATCAGGAGGAGTGACCCCCCACATCCATGCGACTACGTCCAGTGGACTGAGTGTGGGATCGGGCTTCCATCGCGGGCCGCCCATGGAACCCATGGAACATTCCACGTGCGTGAAGACCCCCGGTCACACTGCTGCCATTGTGTCCCTGTTAACGGCGGGGATCCTCCTCGGAAAACAAAGCTCTCCTCTGGTGGGACGGGGCAGTGCTGATGATGATGCGACGCGATGGCCAGCCGGCAGGGTGGCCTTCTGCCCTCTGATTGTGTGCTGTGCTAACAGCTGGCAGGAAAAGGAAACAGCGAGCGGCTGAGTGACATGGCATAACTCCCATGGTGTTGGTCTTCTCATCGGCTGCGTCGGCGCGTGAAGACAGAGTGGAAAAGAGCCTGATTTCTTTGTCAGATTCGGCCCGTAAAAACATTTGGAGCATTTGAATTTATAGCCTTTTCCTTATTGTTCCTCGCCCCCTTGTCTTTCTCTGCAAGGTAAGCAGTAGGTATTATGAGACCGCTGTGCTCGTCTGCAATGAACATCACATGAGGGATTATGACACTTCCATGCCTTCAGTCGTCATGTTTTATAATTCTGTGGGGACAGTATCGCTCCAATGTCCTTAGGCCCAAGAGGCCCAAATCAATAAACTAACTTGGTAAGAAAATGTTGGGAAGGATGATTCTACAAACTCTGCACTCTGCAAGTGATGGGAGTCGGTCTCCTTAATCACTAACTTTTCCTGCGTCTCCAGGATGAAAATGCCATTCCCAAAATGAATTCCTTTAAACTTTACAGGAAATAAATGCAGAATCCAACACTGTCAAGAATGTGTTAAGAAAAATGACCACCATGCGCGGGACAGGAAGCATTACAGGCAGCCTAATCCCATTCACAGACCCTCATCAACAGACCCAGCAGAGCATTCAACAGGAAATGCAAAGAGACCCAGAGAAAGGGGAGCATTCAAATTAGCCAATAACAATCTAATTAGTGAGTAATTACAGTGTAATTACAAATCCTCCATTGACTTCAGTGTCAATGAACAATCTTTTCATGACCATCATTGTGGTTTTATTACACAGGAAAGGAGTAACCTAATTATGGAGAGTCCTACCCTTAAGTGGATTAGCTGGTTAGGAGGAAGGTGGGACCCAGAGAGGATCACAGACTGATTTGCATAACCCAGCAGCAGCCACGGACCTTTAGCACATTCATTTCTAATCTGACACCAATGAAGCACTTGTGTATTCACTATCTCACCCTGCACCTCAGGGGAAGTGACTCTGCACGGGATGAATTGCTTTTATAGCCAGAGCAAGAGTTAGAGACTAAAAGAGAAGAGAAGGTTTACCAGAGTGAGTCTGATCTTAGTCTAGCTCCCCCTCTGGTGAAAAACTATTGGCAATCGCGCTATTTTGTCTTTCTGAGACGCACTTGGCCCCCTGCTCCATCTTCTTAGCCCGTCGTCAAACTGGAGCGGCACCACAGATGCTGTTTTGTTTGCTCCTAAGCAGCCGACTAAACAGAGAACAATATAACACTGTGCTTTCTCAGCTGACTAAATTAAGCATTTTCAAGTCTTGTTTACTTTGGGAGTTTTTTAGGCCAAGATCACTTTAATCTAAAGTACAACTGGAAATCAAATTTCACTTCCTAATCAAGCAGATGTGCGTGAAGAATGCCAGAACATATTGAATGAATCAATACCATTATCAATACCATAACACAAATAAACAGCTATTTGGCTTGATTTGTCTTTTCAAGGAGCCGATTAGACATAATGTAAGACACCATTGACTCCTTCCCTTCATGCCATTCACCTGTCATCCAACAGTTAAAGGGATAGTTCACACTTTGGCACTTCAGCGCGGGCCCTATATGTGGCTCTGTCCGGTCCAATTTGGTCACCAATTTGGTCACCACGCTTGGTTCAGAGTGAGATCACTGATGTCACAATGCTGCAATTTATATGAGGTCATATAAATTGTGACATCATCAGTTGTGACATCTAACTACAGTTTGAGACGCACTTGCTTGGGAAGCAATTGTGATGTCATTAGTGATATAAGACAGATCTAAAGCCCAATTTATGCTTGGTCTGGCGACACTTTTGAAACCGTCGCCGACAGAAATGAGGACTTGAGTCGACACTTTCAAGTGTCGGCGAGAGGTGTCTGCTACCTAGTGAAATGTCTAGTGTCGCTGACTACGTCACATACTGTAGTGTCGCGCAAGTGTGATTGGCTATATAGACGGCACGTGCACTTGACTTCCTTGTTTTGGTT
Source organism: Poromitra crassiceps (assembly GCF_964638095.1). Lineage (NCBI taxonomy): Eukaryota > Metazoa > Chordata > Actinopteri > Beryciformes > Melamphaidae > Poromitra > Poromitra crassiceps. Next base: position 31,690,807 of record NC_139644.1, on the reverse strand, counting down.
TTCGCTGAAATGAATGAACGTGTCCCCGCTATTTTTATCAGCCTGTCCTTGATGTATGACTTCGTGAAAATCACAAAGAACACCATGACCAACTTCCCAGAGAGAGAGGTGAGTTGTGTGGTTGTGTGTTGTTACATCTTGCCTCCGACATGGTTTCACCGACAGCATTCCCTCTCTTGGCTGTCTGCACTAGTTCTCTGTCTATAGCGTTCGAGTGTCACGTGACCGTTGAGCCGAGGAGAGGAGCATAAATGCAGCAACATGAGCGACACTTTATTTATTGTCAGCGACCATGTGTTGAGCAACACTTTCTAATAAGTATAAATTAGGCTTAAGTAGTGAAAACCGGTGTGGATCTGCCATAGTGGAGGACTGTGTATGAAATTAAATAGAATTGTGACACCATCAAAGCTGTTGTGACAACATGACAAAAGATTATGGCATACAGACCCATTATGTTCCTTCACACAAAGCCCTCCACAATATGCTAATGAGGTCATATACATTGTGACATCATCAATGGTGACATGCAGCTACATTTTCACATCACTGCCCCCTAATATCCAACTGTGATTTGATAAGTCATAAATCCTTTAGAGTGAAAGGAACCTCCAGTATTTTCTATCAAATTTGACAGTGGTGTATAGAAAAAGTTCAAGGAGCAGTGATGTCATCAGTGATGTCAAATATTGATGATGTCATCACCCTGCAGCTCGAGCACTGTGCGAGCCCGCATTATGCAGCTCGGACACTGACACATCACAATTGCACAACTTATGATGATATCATAGGCATTGTGACATCATCAATGATGTCATAAGAGCAATAACAAATCGATGTTATCGTGCTGGCCATATGCTACGTTCCGACCTAGCCTTGTTTGTCTAGTCCTAATTGCTACTTACCAATGATGATGTTCATTGGTAGAGTTCTTGCTCATCACAATCCAACCTGTTCATCATAGCTCTGGAAAGTTGGGTAAAAACAAATGCAAGGTCAATGGGGTCACGCTCCTGTATGTACAAGCTGACTGAGCCTCACTCAAATGTCACACAGTACATTTCAGTCAGCTTCAGTCAGCTTGTACATACAGGAGCGTGACATCATTGACCTTGCATTTGTTTTTACCCAACTTTCCAGAGCTACATGTATGAGGAAGAGGTTGGATTGTGATGAGCAAGAATTCTACCAATGAACATCATCCTTGCTAAGTAGCAATTAGGACTAGACTTTAAAGAATGTGGACTATCCCTTTAACTAACGACTAACTCTAACCCAGTCAGTAGACCCGACCGGCTGGTGTGCATTTTCCACTCTCCCTTTTCTAAGGCCGTCTTCCATCCCTCGATGTCCACTCTGTTGCTTCCCAGCCTCCATTCACAGCCAGGCTTAAGCACGGGAGAATAGAACTCCATGAAACAAAGCATGAAGCACCTTTGGAGATGGAGGGAGGGCTTAAAGAAGTACTTGATATCAACTCTCTGTGTGACCACAACACACACATACATGAGCACGCACACACAAACACACACTCCCAACAAACACACAGGAGCATACACACACACACACACACGCACGCACGCACGCACGCACGCACACACGCACGCACGCACGCACGCACGCACGCACACACCATTCCAAATGTGTTACACCCTCAGCATTTGACACTAACACCCTTTAGAGCCCTCCCAACCCCCACCCCTTCACTCACTCATTCACTCTCTCCCACTCTCCCTCTCTATTTCTCTCTTTCTTTCAACGCACACGGTTCAAAAGCTGTATTTCTGCCTTACTAGATCGGAGCACAAAGCCTCTTCTTATGCATCCTGGAGAAGCCCCACTAGAGAGGCCTAGATCCCATCCTGGGTAGCCGAGTGCACACAGAGAGCCACAGAGAGAGAGGGTTAGGCCTCTTTTTTTCCTCATTACCATTTCCATACAGGATTAAGCCACTTGGCTTTTGGATGGTGTGTACTATATTTCACCCATTTATCACCCCTCCTTCCACACCTCAATGTATGCATGCATTCTCCAGGCCCGAGTTAAATGATCGCTAAGACAATCGGCTCATAAACTAGCTCTTTTTCATGTCTATTCACGCACACTGCCGGCTCCAAAGTATGCATGAGTGGCTGGATCTCACTGGCGTCTGCGCCATGAGGAGAGTCCTTCAGCTGCCTCACAGTAGCACCATGAGGAGAGTCCTTCAGCTGCCTCACAGTAGCACCCTGTTCTCACCTTCCGGGCTTTAATGGGGACAAGAGGAGAGCAAACAAAAGTTGAGGAGAGACTAAAAACAGCATTCTGCTATTTAAAAATGTCACCCAATACGGAAAAACAGGCTAATCAAATGGTAGTTTTTGTTGTTCTTCATAGTTTGTTGATTTTTTTGCAGTCTTTGCAAAGCTAGGAAATATATCGTTCAAAAAAGTGCATTTTGATCCAACTTTTCTTTGATGTACACGGTGTTAAATCCGGCCTGTCCTCATGCTAAACTATTGATGGATTGCTGTGGGTTGGCTATTTTGGTCAGCTTATTGATATGAAAATGGATAATTATTGTCCATTTGAAGGATGAAAAGCATGAAAATGAACATCCTCATAGTTTTGCCATGACTGAATAACGAGACTAGAACGAGGAAAGGAGACAGAGAAACCTGTAGATATCTGGAGTTTTCCTCCACACTCCCTGGTCTGACCTCCCTGGCTAACCCCCCTCCCTTCCTCCTCATCCGAATACATTAATATCTGAAAGTGTTGGCTCGGAACAGGAATCCTCACGGCCTAAACAAAGTGCAGAGTGACTTCAGGGTCTGGGATCTTCAAATAAACCCTGCCTGGATGTCATGGGGACCAGGAAGTGGAATTAACTGCTATATTAGCTGACCTTCATCTTGTTGTTTCTCCCAACCTGCCTGGCTGGGACCCGGGCCGGGCCGGGCCGGCCTGGCCGGTAACCACGGTCTCCGGGCCCAACAATGCGGGCATTTCCCTCAGCAAAAACACTGAGCAAACAAGACGAGCCCTGCCAAATACTCCTGGCTCCCACATTTCACAATCACTTTTTCTGTCGCCATTTTTCCCTCTTTACCCCGTCCATGGAAGTCCGAGAAGCTACCAGACACTTCTGGGTTGAGAGGGAAATGTAAGAAAACACACCGCTGACCCCTATGTTGAGATTGAGTGTAAGGAAAAGTACTCACGCTGACGAGGTAGACCTATAACTCTCAGGATGTCCTCCTTTAGTGGCTGTAACGTTAAAAAAAGTTACGCTTTTTCTCGCTCAAATGACGATCTCTAAAGGTTCCCCATTTATAACTTAGGGCTTAACACTTTAATATTTGACTCACTGGCTAAGACATCAGGAGGACATTTTAATCGATAGCCACACTTGGGGACCGGGAAACATTCCAGAGCGCGAGAAACCGCATACAATGAAAATCCCCGAACGTGATAAATCATATTCAATGAAAATGTCTAAATATGCAGAGGCTCTATGACTCGAACCCGTTAAATTTAATTTCAACAAGGTGTACGTTTTAGTGGTTTGTGTCTGCTTTTACCATTAGTCAGTATGTTGTTCCTTCCTACAGAACGCAACATAAAAGCAGCGTAAAAGCAAAGTGGTCCTGCGTTGCTAATAAATCAGGCTCCTCGCTTGCCGGATTAATACAGGAAGACATCAAACAGTCAGGAAACTGTTCTGTAAAAACTGCTGGAGAAGCACAGCAGAAAAGCTCTGTTTTACAGTGAGGCCATGACTTTTCCATTGGTCCTCCAACTAGTACAAACTGTATCAATTGGTCTCAGAGGAGGAGACATTTGTATCAGCAGGAACAAATAGGTAATAAAATAGAAACTGTCTGAGGTTTGCAGGGTTGTAGCCCAAATCCTTCCTCACAGGGTACTAAACAGTGGATCCAGAATGTCAGCTCCATGACAAATATCAGTGCTCAGGATCAAAGAGGAGAGAAGGAAATAGCACCTCCTGTTTAGATGTCAGGCCTGATGTTGATGGTGAAGTGTGTGTCTGTGTGTGTGTGTGTGTGTGTGTGTGTGTGTGCGTGTGTGTGTGTGTGTGTGTGTGTGTGTGTGTGTGTGTGTCCACCTGTGCGTTTCCCAGAGGGTAGCCTTCGATTCAATCTCGCACCGGCATCAAAGTGGGACAGCCATCAAAGGCCCAGCATCAACAGGGCATCAAACGCATCTCGCCAATCGCATCTCTCAATCATCCACAGGGTCACAGGGGGAGAGCCACGGTCAGGTGGGCTACGGGGGAATCTATCTGCAGTGAGACAAACAGTGGAACACGTTCACCTTCAGGAGGCTGACCTTGGGCTCGACACGTTACAATTTTGAGAATAATTATTTCAATGTAATATAATGTCATACAGGTATCTTTAAATTAGGATCAACAAATATGGAGCGCCATTCCAAAATGCTGTCGGGAGGAAATCTTGTATCTCCAAAAAAGCAATTTTTCACAAGGAAGAAAAACCTTCCCATTTTCTAACATGGTGTAATCGCAATAACAACAAAATAACCAGTGATATAACATAATTTGCTAGTCCGAAGTACCTGAACCTTCCACAGGTTATTTTTTGGTACCAACAAAATCCATTCTGCTTAATCTTCAAGATCATCCATAACGCTGCTCCTCCCCCCTTGAGGAACTTTATTACACTCAGCTCTGAAATAATGTCTCGAGCCACGAGGTCAACAACTCGGGGGGAGTGCAGAATCCCACAACATAAGCCCTCTTTTGGACAATCATCCTTCACCTTCACGGCAATAAAACAATGGAACAGCCTTCCAACAGAACTCACAACAACAACAAACCTTCAGTCAGTGGTTATTTGCACAGCAAAGTTGCACACACCTGTGAAATAGAGCTGTTGTGTGTGTGTGTGTGTGTGTGGGGGGGGGGGTATTCTAAAGGTTTGTGGGTGTGGGGATGCAGGGATGATTGTATATTCTGTTTACCAGTGTTTTGTATCTCTTAACATGTAATTTCCTTATCTTTTTTCCTACTATGTTTTAAATTTGGAAATACAAGGTTTCCCGCACAGGAAACTCACTCGGGATCTTGAAAATCTAGTCTATTTATAATTTTGCCAATCAAGAAATGAATGACTGTTTTTTAACAAGTACAACAACTTGTTTTGATTCTGTGGTATCAGTATGTAAGTGTTGGTGTCACTTTTTTGGAAATGGTGGGCATCTCAGTACAAACCACTTCAAATGGAATTCGATTATTTTTTGTGTTTTTAAGTATTAGGTGCTCTGTGTCTTCGCTGGTTTTTGTTCCCGCATAACGCTTTTTGCAGTGCACACTGCTCCGGGTAATTACGGTATGGGACATTTTGTGCTGCCTCTGAGCTGCCACAGCATTTTGGTGTCAACAGGTGAAGTTTTTCAAGTCAATGTCACTCAAGACAACCATGCACTCCGCTTCTACATTGTGCTTATGGTTTGAACAGAAAACGTAACCATCAGACCCTTAATCATTCACTTAAATAGATACACATCCTTCCTTAAAAAGGAGTAAGTGGGTTCTGCAATTTTGGTGTTTTGGTGGTCACGTTTTGTGGTCACGTTTTTGGTTACACTCGGCAATTGTGATGTCCCTGGTGAGGAACCAGAGCTCTTGAGGGGGAACGGGAGAGGGTGAGAGGATCATCAGGTTTTACAGAATGTAGGGAAACAGTGGATGGATAAATCCAGAAGGAGGCGGTAATGCAACATACAGTAAAGGATGCCATCTGCCATAAAAACAGCACAGAAGACATCATCAGTGATGTCACAATTCCTTGATGTAACAAACTTATCCATTATGTCAGCAACACATAAAATACTGTATCAATCTCTTCCTCTTTGAAGAACTGTATCCATGCACCATTGATGCATGTTACACCTCTTCCTCTCATGAGACCTGAAATCATATTAAATATATTCCAGTAAGCCGAACATTTGATTCAAGAACTTTTACTTTAATTATTTAAATCACTATATGAATAAGATTTCCTAGCGACCGCACCCTCAGATTCAAAGCACACCTAGTCCCCACCTAGTCCCCGCCCCTCCACCCAGGCACCTATATAAAGCACTCTTAGCACGCTTAGGGAACATGCTATTAGGGAGCCTTCTGTCTCCTCTGCCTTTCAACAGCAGGATCCAAAAAATCCTCCCATACTGTACCATCATACCATGGAAAAGGAGTGAGATCCCGGCTGTGAGAGACTGACCAGCGGCAGGCAGACAGACCGTCCGCTCCCTGGCATGACAGCGTTCCGGGACAGGAAAACAGCTCAGTGCTCTTGAGTGACTCACACCCGGCGCTCATCCAATCATGTTTGAGATTCCTGAGCGATGTACGCTGTCTGTTCCCATCTGGACACAGCTCCCTTTTCCATGCTGACAGAGAGGACAGAATGTGATAAACCCACAATGGGTGTCTTTGTCGCCCAAAAGATACCGGGACACCACTGCAAAATGCTACAGCAAAGGGTGTTTCTCTGTGAGACTTGCACACACAGGCTGGCACAAACAGACACACGCACGCACACCACAAGATAACTAGCCATGCCTGTAAATCAACAGGTCCTAAATTTGTTTTGGTTGGGAAAACGAGCACTTCGCGTTCAGAACAATTTAATTGAACAGCTAAAGTGAAGTGGTTGAGGGAAAGGCTGATGAACCCAATGCTTCTGATGACACGGTCCTGTTAATGGACTGCGTCAGTGCATCTCATCACATGTGTGTATCTGCTAATCTCACAGGCATTGCTGTGAATCTTTTAGCACCTTAACTCATTCACTGCCAATATCTGACTGGCATTTTTGGCACAGGCCAAGTATTTCCATAATGTTTGGTCATCTTTCAAGACCCACAGTAAATTCTGTACTAGGACTACAGTGATGTCCAATACCTCGAAATGAAGATCTAAGTCTCTACTTTCACCCCCAAAAAGAAAGTTAGCTTTTAGCATGTTCTGTACTCTACTTATAACCCTTTTTATACACCCCATGTTCACCAAAAAAGCCTGTCTGGGAAGAGAAAAGGGAGAAAAAAGCATTTTTGTAAAAGGGCACAATCTCAGGCATAACTCACTCTCAATTCTTTTATTTTGAACTGTATTGACATCAGACATGTAAATATTATTCGTTAGGACACAAATGACAAAAAATATATATATATATATATATATATATATACACACATGAAGTGCTTTTTTTTTTACATTCAACAATACAGTTTACTCGGTGTGAGTGTGCAGACAGACAGACAGACAGACAGACAGACAGACAGACACACACACCGACAGACAGACAGACAGACAGACAGACAGACAGACAGACAGACAGACACACACACACACACACACACACACACACACACACACGATCCCCCTTTTAGATTTCTAACCCAACATAGGATAAGCAATAACCACGCCCTGTGGCGCTGGGATTGGCCAGGAGCAACACTGGAGGGCACGCAGCCCAGCGATTTCATGAACCAACTGAAGAGCTCTTGAGAAGGACAGCGGGCTGCTGTGAGTGCCTTCTGCCCGCTGCTGCCTAGCTGTTCCTGTGTTTATTTTTGATTTGTTCTGGTACACCCGTCCTCGTCCATGTCTCCCTGTCATATCAACTCTGCTATTTGATCGTTCCCGTTTTCCCCTCGGCTATTCAACACATCCTCACCGCCCTCGCAAACTGATCGATCATTTCCTCATTCCTCCGATGATCAAACACATCTCTTGATTACTTTCTCCCGTTTTCTCCTGGCTGGCACAGAGGAAGGCGACTCCAGCTCGTGCAGCGCGCCGAGGGCGTTTCAATGGCGTTTCTCCTGTCTGCACAAGGAAGCGTTACCCGTTCTCTGCTTTTCCTCTTGCTCAATTTCAAAACAACAGCTGCGGTATGTGTTTGATCGCGTGCTGTCGGCTACCCTTTGAAGGCAGGGACCTGTGTCTGTGTCACAGGCTGGGCAAGTGTTTGCTGCAGGCGCTGCACCAATAAAAACAAAAACACGTCAAACACGTCCTTGGCGGGGAGGGCTATTTCTGATAACACGTCAAAGACGTCATTGGCGGTGAATGAGTTAATAAGCAGCGTCTAGACATCTGTGCTATCCTGCCAATTACCCCTGTTTGATAAACGCAGAGTTATTGAATGAAGAAACGACTCTTTTCATCATATCAATGAGGTTTAAAAGGCGGCACAACAATAAACGTATGTGGGGGCGTCTGGGTAGTGTAGAGGTATGGTAAAAGCACTCGCCTACCACCGAGGAGACCCGGCTTCAATTCCCAGTAGCGGTACTTCCGGCTTCGTCAGATGTTCCCACAGACACAATTAGCCATGTCACGGATGGGAAGCCGGTGGGATATGAGTCCTGGTCGCTGCACTAGCGCCTCCTCTGGACGGTCAGGGCACCTGTTCGGGGGGAGGGGAACTGGGGGGGAACAGCGTGATCCTCCCACGCGCTACGTCCAGCTGGTTCAACTCCTCGCTGTCAGGTGAAAAGAAGCGGCTGGCGACTGCGCATGTATTGGAGGAAGCATGTACTACTTTATATGGCTCTCCCCACATCAGCAGAGGGGGTGGAGCAATGACCGGAATAGCAGGGGGAATTAGCCAAGTACAATTGGGGAGAAAATGGGAGAAAACCTGAAAAAACTTGACAAAAACAACAACAACAACAACAACAATGTATATGGTATATAAAATTTGTTTGTTTGGATTGCAGATGTTATTAAAAACAACCAATTTAAAGTTTGAGTTTTGTTCTGAACTGATCTGTAGTTACAAAGGGGAATTATGTCTGGAACACATTTAAAATGACATTCATTCATCAGATATATATATATATATATATATATATATATATATATATATATATATATATATATATATATAACCATTTTCATGGTGCTTGTAGTTATTTGAATTATTTTGCACACAATGGATCAGGTTTTATGACTGATTTTGTTGCATGTCTTGTTCTAATTCTATGACTCATTCTCACCTCATTCTTTGTTATTAAACAACAATCATTAAAGCCTTATTCAACTCTTCTGTAATTTGTTTTTCCCTTCAATCACAAACCAGCAGCCAACCAGAGACATCGCTGGGACTGACCCTCTCTAGACCCCGAGGTGGCCTCCAATCCACAATCGCTCTCCAGGGTGTACTGAGGATGTGTGTGGTACGTTTCTGCTTTGATCCAGACTCAGCTCTAGGATGTTATACACCAGCTCGGAAAAGGGTGGCGTCGCACTATCTGTGTTCTCTAGACTCTGCCAGTCTTCCGGTTTGGACGAGAGGGATAGCATGGGGGATTGGTGGCGGGCACATTCCACTCCAAGATGCGACGGTTTCACACAGAGTTTTCTCACAGCATCACCGCTTAAGACTGCGTGTCTATCAGGATGAAATAGTCTCAAAGCAAGAAAGGTCTGAGAGCCAGCCAGTCACGACATCTTGGTTTTATTTTTTTGCCTCATTTTATAGCATCTCTAACTATGTGACAGCATCAGTTCTTGTGGAGTTATTGAGTGTTGCTCTTTCAGCTTGGGATTTACAAGGTGGTTATTAACACATTGCGTAAGACCTATTAAAAGAAGCTATCTTAAAGGGAGCAAGTGGGCAATCTCTGTCTGTCTGTTCTCTGTCTGTTCTGTTTAGATTTTTGTCCCACTGATTATGTCATAGGCATTGTGACACCACTGATGATGTCATAGGCATTGTGTGATGACATAAGAACAACTGTGATGTCATCAGTGATGCGAAGTTGTGACATCATCAGTGATGTCATAAGAGCTGCAGAGCAGGCGAGGCCGTGCAGCGGCCGAGCCTAGGAATTAGCAGAGCCTAGGAATTTTCATATAAAAGGGAGCAAGTGGGCACTGTTTGTTTCAATCTTTGTCCCACTGATGATGTCACAATGTCTATGACATCAGTGACGTCATTATTACCCAAATCATCTGACATGACTGATGATGTCATAGGCATTGTGACATCAATCAGTGATGCAGCGGGCTTGCCTAGTTAAAAGAAATACCCTGACAAATTGAGACTGTTTTTGTTATCACAATACTACACCTAAAAAATAATTCACAGTACCTTGTAATAATAGTGAGCTGTGAAAGACACTTAAGCCTTCACTTAGTTGTCTCTTGATCTGTTATCCTGCAGCTGATCTATATGCTTCATAGTATATCAAATTAGAACAGCAACAAATCGCCACTTCTGCAAGATGCTGTGAATGTTATATTAACTTCAGCCGATGAGTCAGGGACTGACCAGTCTGTTTTTACTTTGAACTGTAAATCTGAGGTCAAAACAATGTCCAGACCTTGACGTCCACAGGAACAATTCTTCGGATAAACGGGATTAGCGGTGCGACAGCTGAAACCCATTGAAAGATGGTAATCATTAACAACTTTGAATAAGACGTCACATCCGAAGAGGTCAGGACTGCATCAATAATACGGCAGACCGCAAGCCCCCGAGTCTGTACGTGACTTTTACTGGGGCAGGCAGATCATATGGAATAGATAGATGTGAGCCCCCAATCCCATTTATGAGGCTATTTCACCTTGCGTGCCACATCAATGAGAGGCAGAGTGGAAACAGTCTCCGTGTAGACTCAACAAACTGAAGGTGTCTCCGTGAGTGAGAGTGTGTATCTATGTGAGAGAGGGAGAGAGAGAGACAGAGAGAGAGAGTGAGAGTATTCCTGCCCGTACAACACGAAATGTATGTGGTATGTGTATCTGTACACACTGATTTCTATGCGTGCGTGTGAGGCTTGACCGGGTTCCCCTCTCCTCTCTCCGGGGGGGACGGACGTCTCTCCTCCCAGCATCTGGCTCTTAGAAGTGTCTGTGAACACATGGGCCCATTAGTTCCACCTCCGGGTGGACTCCCGCCTGATCCAGGCTGATGTGAGCTCACAGGGGCCCGGGCCGGGCCAGCCCTCCCTAGGGACCCATAACCACCCAGGCACCAGAACAAATAGCTCAGCTCTTACTCACGCCTCCCTCTTTATGGCAGGTGATGCCTTGCCCTCTTTCCAGACCACGCTGAAACTTCAAAGTCATCGCTCTCACCGCTCGCTCGCTCTCTCGTCTCCAACCTGCCACGCAGCGGCTTCCCGCTCACAGCTAAGAGTGAGGCGTATACAGGCAGAGTGAGGTCACCGAGGTGAGTGGCTAGGTGTGCTTTGAAGCTGAGGGAGGTCTCGAGCAAGGAAAGAAATTAAAAGTCATTAATTTTCTATTTTAGTCCTTTGTGTTCAAAGTTCAAACCATAGGGACAATGTAGAAGTGATCGACGTCAGAAGCTGCTGTTGGAAGCTTTGTAAAGCATGTAAATAACAAGCATGTTAGGCTTTGCTGACACACTGGAGTAATCAAAATGTTAAAGGAAGAACAATTGGCTCGACAAGCTCAAGGCTGATTAGTTTCAAATGTATTCTCTTCCCCGTCCACAGAAGTGCAAATGTAATCCATAACAGAGTCCAACTTTAATATAGTTCCATTTGAGCTGAGCGCCTGTGTGTCACAGTCAGTCAACTTGACTGTGGGCTCCGGTGTTGACAGATAGGACAGTAGGAGGCAGAGAGATGGGGAAATGGATGGCAGAGGGAGAGATGCGTGAGGCGGCGGAGGTTATCCACCAGCTGAGGAAACACTGCGGCTGGCAGGCCCACGTTTTTTTGCGGTGAATATCAGCTCTGGCGCCAATCAAAATGTTTGGGTAGAGAAGACTTTAATACATCCACACAGGAAATAAGAAGAGCACTCTTCACTGACAGGAAACATGCATCCTCTTCCACACATACACTGCACAGAGTAAAGGACAAACTCCTCCTCCTGACACCATGGGGAGGGGGAGTTGTAAATGTGCAATTAAGGGGCACTTTACACGAGGACGGTTTCCTATGGTGACGGGGAGTTATTTTATCGTTAGTGCCTCCCTTTTAGACGGCGACGGCGAATTTGGGCTTAGGAAACAACACATTTTGAAACCACCTTCCAGAGTGAAATTCTTGATGACGCTTCCCACTGAGGGCTCCATGTAATCGCTTGAAGACGGCTCGTGCCTGCACACGCGACACACGCGATTACGCCATACGCCGAGTTGGCAACCATTTTCAAAATAAAACGTCAGTATGAATGAAGTTTGGCAACATTCAGAATTAAGCTACACTGCGGCCAACTTCAGTTACATGTTCATAACGTTACTGCTGCAAAGCACGTCGACAGTGTTTTCTCACTGCAGGACAGGGCTCTGTCCTTGGCCCTATCCTCTTCATCATCTACCTCCTCCCACTTGGTCTGATTTTCCGTAAATACAACATTAATTTCCACTGTTACGCGGACGACACCCAGCTCTATGTTTCCTCCAAACCCACTTCCACCCTCCCTCCCTCCTCCCTCTGTGCTTGTTTACAGGAAGTCAAATCCTGGTTCACCTCCAATTTTCTCAAACTCAACAGTGACAAAACAGAGGTAGTCCTCATTGGTTCCAAGTCCACACTCTCCAAGCAACCCAGTTTCACCCTCACCATAGACAACTCCCTGGTTTCCCCCTCCCATCAGGTCAAGAGTCTGGGTGTCGTCCTCGACAGCACCCTATCATTCCATTCCCACATCAACAACACCATCCGGTCCGCCTACTTCCACCTTCGCAACATCAACCGCCTCCGCCCTTCACTCACTCCCAACAGCGCCGCAATCCTGGTCCACTCCCTCGTCACCTCCCGCTTGGATTACTGCAACTCCCTTCTTTTTGGTCTCCATAAGCTTCAACTCGTCCAGAATGCTGCTGCCCGTATAATCACAAGAACCCCTGTCACCAGTCACATCACCCCCGTTCTACACAAACTCCACTGGCTCCCCATCAAACTACGCATAAACTATAAAATCCTCCTCCATACTTACAAGGCCATCCACAACCTCGCCCCCCCATACCTGTCCGACCTCCTCCACCTTAACATTCCCACCCGGTCCCTCAGGTCTGCCTCCTCCATCAACCTCACTGTCCCCCCTGCCCGTCTGTTCACCACGGGGGCAAGAGCATTCAGCCGCTCTGCCCCTCGCCTCTGGAACTCCCTCCCCCCCGACATCAGGAACATCGACGGCATCAACATCGACTCGTTCAAGGCTAACCTCAAAACACACCTGTTTATGCAAGCATATGTCTGAGACACTTTTCCCACTGGTTGCTCTGCTGCAAGCTCTGTGCTTTTGTGATGTAATTTAACTGTTTTGATTGTATTTTGTAACTGTTTTTTTCTTGTTGTACGGCGACCTTGAGTGCCGTGAAAGGCGCCTTATAAAATAAATGTATTATTATTATTATTATTACTGCCAGTAGCAGTAGGGTTTGACAGATCACAGTCAGCGCTCCCGGTCCTCGCTGCTCGTTAAAGATTTCCAATAGGCGTTATTCTGATAAACTGTTCACATATATGTTACGTTCTCACCCGGCAAATATTAAAACTTTAAAACAGTTTGGGGTTTATTTTAGCTTGAAAACAGCTTTTTGGCAAGTCTAAATGACTGCGGTAGGCGTACTCTACTTCCTTGTTTAAAACAGGAAACTCTACTTCCTTGTTTAAAACAGGAAAACGATTACGAAATGACATCGTGCAGAAGCGTCCTTGTATGGGCAAAGAATAAGGTGATCACACTGCCACCTAGCGACCTGGCATGTACATTACGGCGTTTTAAAAATTCAACAGCGCTCATGTAAACAGGGAGAAGGTGTGAAGCAAAAGGTGTGAAGGAAACGCTATTATATTTCTTCCAGAAACTGTCCTCGTGTAAAGGGCCCCTTAAAGTCACAATGCCAGAGTTTGCTGTTGAAATCTTTACACATTGTGGTGGATTGTGTACTGTACAATATCCAATTGAAATGCAGATGTTGAATCCCTCTTGGACCCTCTTGTACTCCCCCTCCCCCCCCCTTCCCCTGTAGTGCTGTAGAGGGGTTCCCGAGGACCTCTGCTGGGAACAACTGCTTGGTCTGGCATCTCCGGAGACGGCCAATACTAGCCATACTAGGGATGCACACAATTAATTATATCAACCATCAACTCAAAAGAGGAAGAGTTGCGACGCACGGCGAGCAGAAAAAATAACCCAATCGATCTGCGGGGTTATAGAAAAAGACATGATGCCTATCTGTGACTCGGTGTACACCTACAACTGGATCCTAGACTCCTGGACTCGAGCTGAGCAACTCGGCATCAGCGTTTAAGAGCTGCGACGCACGGCGAGCTGAAAAAAGAAACAATCTGTGGTAAGTGAGCTGTGATTCGGTGTACTGTACACCTACAACAACAATCACTTGAACAATGTTCATTCGGATAAATTGCCTGGATCCTAGTCTCACCTGGACTCGAGCTGAGCAACTCGGCATCAGCGTTTAAGAGCTGCGACGCACGGCAAGCAGAAAAAAGAAACAATCTGCGGTAAGTGAGCCCCTGTTGGACCTCGGCAGCGGCCGCAGCTCGGATTCTGGGCAAATGTTGACATGCCTAAAAGTTATGCCTCTACGTTTTTATGTTTCATAGCATAGGCTACGCTAGACTATGCTATGCAATGCTGTGAGAAATATACAATATGTTGCTGCTGTATAAATAAAGGTTTTATTGAGGAAAAAACACATTTGGTATTGTTTGGATTAATTTTTTTATTACAATTAATCGATTGATTGATATCAATGATCGATTCCGGAATTTGTGGAAAATGTGCATCCCTAAAGCATACAGTATAATATTTTTTGGTGGTTAGAGTATGTGTGCAATGTACAGTATACTATAGCACAGGTATTCCGCTGGAGCTCGTGCTCCAAGGCTCGATCCAGGGATGATGGTGTCCCACCAGAAGCCTCTCTAATCCGCTGGAGCTCCTCGTGGACTTCGCGGTCTCTCTTAAGCCGTTTTCCCACATGCGTACAGGAAAATTACCTGTAAGTTAATATCGGACATTTCCCGGAATTTCCCTTCACACCTGAGCGCTCGCATGTGGGAATATAGCAGCGAAATTGCCTGTATGTTGGGGGGCGGGGCGGCACTGCAGAGCGGGTGGGGAGTGACGTGTCGGCAAAACTCCGATGGTGAAATAAGTTTGCTTGTCACACAATAAATCACACTCGTTTGTCTTAACACATTGAGTGCCAAGGACGTCTGTGGACGTCCTAAAAAAAAGTAACGAGGAGTGCCAAGGACGTCTGTGGACGTCCTAAAATCATAATTCATATTATTCCATAATTCTGCTGTTTAAGGTCGTACCTAGCCAGTGAGCATGAATCCCTTCAAGGGATCACACGGCGCCACCTTAAACATCGTCACAGGAGCTGCTCCACCCACCTCAGATCCTTTACTTTGTACAGGAGACAGCGGAGAAAGCCGTGATGAAAGTGGAAACCGATGCATGCTTTCTGCCAGAGCCGTATATATTGCTCTGTCTACAGCGAGAGTGGGCTCGGCTGCATCCGCGCTCACAACTGAGCTCTTATGCTTCTATCTATCTCCACACGATTTCCTAGAAAGCCAGCATCCGAAGCCGAACGGGCCAAGCCTTTTCGTTCAGTCGCGTTTGCCAGCGCGCATCATTTCCTTGATGGGCGCTGGGATCTGTCCGGGGCAAAAACGGAGTCGAGAAAGCAAACTCTGTGCGTGTGGGAGGAGCCCGCAGCTCAGAGGTGGAGAGGGGGGGGGGGGGGGGGGGGGGGGGAGAGGGGTGTGTGGCTGCACAGAAACCACACCACACGCCACCACATCAGAAAACACCAGCCAGAGTCAGTGAATGTGCTCGAAATTAGAGTGCAAAAGGTATTCATAAAAGGGACTATATCTTGGAAAGTAAAAAAAAACGACAGAAAACCCTTGAAAGTGCACTTTTTTGAGAGGCTGTAATTTCATAATGGAACTGTCTAGAAACAAAATTTCTTCTTTGGAAGAAGCAGGAGTGTTCAATGTTTCATTAAAGTCCAGCCCCGTTAATATAGCCATAATAGAAAAAATTCTATAGCTGTTTTCAACTGAATGGAAGTGAATCTGGCACAGGCTCCAGACAATTTTACTGAAGCGCTGTGGCACTCAATGTGTTAAGAGGGCATGTATGTTGTATCATTCACATTCGCTAACCAGTCTTTGAACTGAAATATTTGAAGAAGTTGGGATCCGTGTCTGAGAGAAATAGCCTGGCTGGTTCGATGTTTATCCGTTAAACTGCGTCGCGTTGAAGCACTTTTTACAGACTGGCTTTGTTTGATGTGTCCGGGCTTGCCTTCGCTGTCGGCAACGTAAGCAAAATACTTCCACATTTCGCTTCGTGCATTTGCTTTCTCAACAAGCGTTGGGCGGCTTGCAAGAGCTGTCTGTGTCCCTGTCGGGCTGCTCAGACTGAAGGACTGGCCAGAGAGCGCAGGCAGCAGAGAGGGGAGAGGGGGAAATCGGCACGCCCACACATGAAGCTGACATACCGCTCTTATTATCACAAGATCATTTCGCCAGTTTGCTTTAATGTGCGCGAATGATTAGATTATGCCCGCTGGAACATTAAGCAACGTGTGTACACCTCGCCCATGAGAAGGACCGGCAAATGACTTGACACGTTTCACACTTGTGTCCGTTATCGCGCATACCGCTCTTCTGACTGGCTCGAAACTGGTGAAATGTCCGCGATGACGGGGTCGCGCTTATACCGGAAAACAACTTTCACACATGAAGGGATTAGACCACGTTCCGGTCATTTAGCGGTAAAAAGCGCATGTGGGAAAACGGCTTTAGTGATTTGATCAGCTAGCATTGTCCCAGATACCTCGGTCAGAACGTAGTCGCCCCCCTTTCCCTCCCGCTCTTGAACCAGATAGTCCAGTCCTAAAGCACATCCAAGATTCTCGCTCTGGTCTCGCCCTATTATATTAGTTATCATATGACGCCGTCAGATATGTCATCAGTGATGTCACTCAAGCAATTGTGATGTCATCAGCCCCTACTGGCCACGCCTGGCTGGATGGGCAGACATACCTGGTGCTTATACCGCTTCTCCAGTCTGTCCAATGGGTAGGAGTGGTCTGTCAGGTTGAGACGAGTTAGTGAAGGCCCCTAGGATGCAGAAGCTGATCTTGGGTTCAGCTGCCATGGAGATGCCTAAGGACATCCTGCCAGATGGTCCTCAAGGCTAGGTCTTCAGACCTATGTCCCTAGTAAACATAGGGATTGTGCAGCTGCTGGAAGGAGCATGGGACAAAGTTTTGGACCCATCCCACAGGATGGCACTGGTCTCTAGAGTGTGGTTCCTTCCCATGCTGCACATCATATAATGGCATAGTGCTTCTATGAATACTTTCCCCCAAGCAGTATGTTTGGGTCCCCAAACTGACCTGCTTAGGGCCCTCAGATGTACAGAGTCCCTGCAACCACAGTCAGACATGCAACCAGAACCAGAAAGTTACTCGTATCGTTTGGAGAGGATGAAGACACAGCTGCTTTTGGAGCTGCTTTTGGAGCAGCTGCTGGTGTAGTAGTAGCTGCAGGTGTAGTAGTAGCTGCAGTTGTAGTAGTAGCTGCAGTTGTAGTAGTAGCTGCTGGTGTAGTAGTAGCTGCTGGTGTAGTAGTAGCTGCAGTTGTAGTAGTGGCTGCAGTTGTAGTAGCTGCAGTTGTAGTAGTAGCTGCTGGTGTAGTAGTAGCTGCAGTTGTAGTAGTAGCTGCAGGTGTAGTAGTAGCTGCAGTTGTAGTAGTAGCTGCAGTTGTAGTAGTAGCTGCAGGTGTAGTAGTAGCTACAGGTAAACCTAGAACAACTGATCCAGCAACCATAAGAAAAAGAAACAACTAGAACGACCGCAACTACTACTACACCTGCAGCTACTACTACAACTGCAGCTACTACTACACCAGCAGCTACTACTACAACTGCAGCTACTACAACTGCAGCTACTACTACAACTGCAGCTACTACTACACCAGCAGCTACTACTGAACAACTAGAACCTGAAACCTAGAACAACTGATCCAGCAACCATAAGAAAAAGAAACAACTAGAACGACCGCAACGCGGACTTATGCCTCCGCCATTAGTTCATTCTGGAGTCCAAATCGCCATTTGAGGCAAATTGGAAGAGATTCCGTCAAGGCGCTCCTGTGATGTTGCGTTACAGAGCTTGGAAATTGGGTGTGTGAGAGGTCACAGTGACCTTGAACTTTGACCACCAAAATGTAATCAGTTCATCCTTGAGTCCAAGTCGATGTTTGAGACAAGTTTGATTAAATTCCGTCAAGGCATTCCTGAGATATCGCGTTAACAAGCTTGAAAATGGCGTTGGAGAGCTCACCTTGACCTTTGACCTTTGACCACCAAAATCTAATCAGTTCATCCTTGACTCCAAGTCGATGTTTGAGACAAGTTTGATTAAATTCCGTCAAGGCATTCCTGAGATATCGCGTTAACAAGCTTGAAAATGGCGTTCGAGAGGTCACAGTGACCTTGACCTTTGACCTTTGACCACCAAAATCTAATCAGATCATCCTTGAGTCTAAGTCGATGTTTGAGGCAAATTTGATGAAATTCCGTCCAGGCGTTCCTCAGATATCGCGTTAACAAGCTTGAAAATGGCGTTCGAGAGGTCACAGTGACCTTGACCTTTGATCTTTGACCACCAAAATCTAATCAGATCATCCTTGAGTCTAAGTCGATGTTTGAGGCAAATTTGATGAAATTCCGTCCAGGCGTTCCTCAGATATCGCGTTAACAAGCTTGAAAATGGCGTTCGAGAGGTCACAGTGACCATGACCTTTGATCTTTGACCACCAAAATCTAATCAGATCATCCTTGAGTCTAAGTCGATGTTTGAGGCAAATTTGATGAAATTCCGTCCAGGCGTTCCTCAGATATCGCGTTAACAAGCTTGAAAATGGCGTTCGAGAGGTCAAAGTGACCTTGACCTTTGACCTTTGACCACCAAAATCTAATCAGATCATCCTTGAGTCTAAGTCGATGTTTGAGGCAAATTTGATGAAATTCCGTCCAGGCGTTCCTCAGATATCACGTTAACAAGCTTGAAAATGGCGTTCGAGAGGTCACAGTGACCTTGACCTTTGACCTTTGACCACCAAAATCTAATCAGATCATCCTTGAGTCTAAGTCGATGTTTGAGGCAAATTTGATGAAATTCCGTACAGGCGTTCCTCAGATATCGCGTTAACAAGCTTGAAAATGGCGTTCGAGAGGTCACAGTGACCTTGACCTTTGACCTTTGACCACCAAAATCTAATCAGATCATCCTTGAGTCTAAGTCGATGTTTGAGGCAAATTTGATGAAATTCCGTCCAGGCGTTCCTCAGATATCGCGTTAACAAACATCGTACGGACGGACGGACAGCCGTACGGACAGCCGTACGGACGGACGTACGTACGTACGGACAGACAACCCGGATCCATAATGCCTCCGGCCTGGCTATCGCCGGCGGAGGCATAAAAACATGTTGTTTCTTGCCAATGCCATCATTGTCTACCATTGACCCAACCCCCCACCACTTATATAGCCCCAGCCGGGAAGACATCACTGATGATGTCACAATGATATGACATCATTAGCCAAGCCAGGAGGTGTTATGACATCACTGATGATGTCATAGCTCAAAGGACCACAATATCTATGACAACACTACTCACTAGCCAAGCCTGGAGGGGTTATGACATCATGTCATAGCCCGCAGGGCATTAGCTCAGCCGGGAGTGATGACATCACTCACTGATGCCATCATCAACGATTATGACATAATTACTCTGTGTCATCGATGTGACATCATTGGCGACCTGGCCACCTTCTTTCTTTCCTTCTAGTGGGGCGGCTTAGCTAGAAATTTCATAAGGATTGTGCACTTTGTGAAAGAAGCACTAAACTTGGTACACATGTAGCCAAAGGCAATCAAAAAAGATTTGGATATGGAGCCATCATGAATTTTCAATCTGTCGCCCATGGCAACCATTTAATTCAAAATGGCCACCAAATAACCACAACAATTGAGCATTTTGTAATAAATGCACCAAATGTGGTACACATGTAGCTAAAGGCATTCCAAGATGATTTGGATATTGAGCCCTCATGGATTTTCAATATGTCACCCATGGCAACCTTTTTTTTTCAAAATGGCTGCCAGATAACCACAAATATGGAGCATTTTGCGATTAAAACATCAAATTTGGGACCGATGTAGCCAAGGGCATTCCAAAATTATTTGAATAGAGTGGATGTCAAAACACAGCCAGGGCACACTGGTGACACCACTGCTGTGAAACTCAGCATGGGGTTCAATGTCAGCTAAATACACTATGCTTTAATGCTATACTTTCTGTATCCACTAGTTCACAGTAGGCTAGTAGTGTAGTTTAGTTTCCTAAATGCTATCTAATTTTAGCCCCAGATCTAGTTTATATTATGTATATTTAGATGTAGTTAGATAGCCGCACCTGAATTGACAGGATGTGCCAGCGCGGGAGAGCCGAGCCAAGGGTAATGGGGCTTTGCATGACTTTCATGTAGTTACCCGGATGGTGTACAGATCGCACAGGAATTAAATGGCATTGGATGAACGATCGGGCTAGGTGTAGGTCAATTTTCACATCCGAACCTAGTTGAATCCCATACATAGATGTGCCTCTATAAGAGAGAAACAAAAGACTTACTGCAAGAATCCAAGAAAATGTCAAAGAACTTCAAACTTGTGGAAGTCGATGGTCAAGGACCATCAACCTCTCATGCAGACAAGACTGACTGGAAGCTCTGTGTTATCTGCCAAGAACACAAGGAAGAGGCATTAACATGTCCTTTGCAGTCCAAACGACAAGACAAGGGTAGTGGGTACAGATCACTTGCAGAGCATTTGATCCAGTTCAAAGAACTTCGCCAGCTCCCTTCAACATTCACACTTGAGAGACTAGATGAGGGCCAAGGTATTGAAGCAACAATGGTTGCAAACCAAGCTCGGTACCATAAAACATGTAGGCTCAAGTACAATGCAACCAAGCTCCAAAGAGCACAAAAGCGAGCACTGGGAACAGACAGTGAAAGTCCTGACCCACAGACAGAATACAAGCGCACAAGGTCCCAATCATCAAGCCCTTCTGAAATGAGACAAGACACCTGCTTCTTCTGCAGAGAGCCTGCTGGTCATGAAGACTTTTCTCAAGTTGAAACAATAGAATTTGACGATCGTGTGCGCACTGCGGCAGCCCTTGTTCAAGACACAGAACTAATTGGGCGTCTTAGTGTCGGAGACATGGTGGCCCTCGAAGCAAAGTATCACCTGAGGTGCCTCAATGGTCTGTACAATCGTGCACGACAGGCTAAACTCAAAAGTCCTAAGGATAATGGTAAGGGACAGGCAGAATCAGCCATTGCGTTTGCTGAACTGGTTCTTTACATAGATGAGACCAGGCAAGAAGAGGAGACAGCATCTGTCTTCAAGCTAGCTGAACTTGCACAGCTCTACAACTCAAGAATGGAGCAGCTTGGAGTAGAGGTTGATAGCAGAGTTCACACTACACGACTGAAGGAGAAGCTTCTTGCTGAGTTCCCTGATATGCAATCACACAGCAAGGGAAGAGACATCCTGCTAGCCTTTGAAGAAGACATCGGCACTGCTCTTGCCAAAGCCTGTGAGCAGGATAGCAACAAAGATGTTGTGCACATCGCACATGCTGCAAGAATTGTCCGCCAGCAGATATTTGGTGTGGCCAAGCCATTTCAAGGTTTCCCTGAAAGATGCCAAGAGGACTCTGTGCCACAACTGCTGCTTTCCCTGGTCAACATGATCCTAGAGGGACCCAGTATCAAAGACCAGATGGTAGAAACAGCATCTCCTGCAGCACTCACAATTGCTCAGTTGCTCAAATTCAACAGTGTCAAGAACAAGCGGGGACCAGGCACTACAGCCTCTGTCAGACACAGTACTTCACAGGAAACACCAATTCCTTTATACATAGGACTGATGCTGCATGCCCACACACGTAAAAAGGAACTGGTGGAGAGAATGGCAGACCTGGGTTTGAGCATATCCTATGATCGTGTTCTTCAGCTCTCAACTCAGATGGGGAACAATGTCTGCCAAGAGTTTAAAAGAGATCAAGTGGTTTGCCCTCCAACATTGCGAAGCAACGTGTTTACTGCCGCTGCTGTTGACAATATTGACCATAACCCCAGTTCAACAACAGCTAAGGATTCTTTCCATGGCACAGCAATCTCTCTGATCCAGCTTCCCACCTTTGACTGTGAAGGGATTGACCGAAGCCTTCCTGGACTGGTTGGGCCTGTGGCAGGGTGTTCCAAAACCATTGACCGCTTGCCAGAGTATTACACAGAGGTGCCACCTGTCTCTAGCAATATCAAGGTGTCCCAGGTCCCAGAAACCAGGATTAAATCCCTTACCAGAGAAGGCATCAGCCAGCACAGAGTGGAAGAGTACCAGTGGTTGGAAAATGCAAGAGAGGTTGTTGAGAAACCCCCCACTCCTGATGATAATGTGATGAATGTCTCCTGGGCTGCATTTCATGCTAGCCGACAGCCACCAGGAATTTGTGCGACATCCACCACTGCTCTCCTTCCACTGTTTCAGGAAAGCGCTCACACCGTGGCCATGATCAAGCATTCACTTGATGTCACCTCTGCAGCCGTAGAACACCTGAATCCTGGCCAGAGTCCTGTGGTCACATTTGACCAACCACTGTTTGCCCTGGCAAAACAAATCCAGTTTAAGTGGCCAGAGAAATATGGTGAAGATAAGCTGGTGGTTATGTTTGGTGGTCTGCACATTGAGATGGCTGCACTGAAGATGCTGGGGAACTGGTTGCAGGGAAGTGGTTGGGTCGAAGCACTAGTGCAAGCAGACATCTCATCTCCAGGGACAGCTGACTCCTTCCTTAAAGCAGCCCATGTATCTCGCACCAGGAGAGCCCATCAAGTCACAGCAGCAGCTCTGAATGATCTGCAACACCGGGCGTATGACAACTACTGTCAGACACAAACAGATGGCGCTCCTCTGGAGTTTGAAGCGTGGTGCAGCCAGAGAGCAAAATTCATCCCACAGTTTCAGTACTGGTCCATTGTACTTGAGCTAGAGCTGCTCATGTTGGTCTTTGTACGATCACTGCGAGAGGCATCTTTTGCAATGTACCTTGATGCCCTAACGGAACTAGCCAAATGGTTCCATGCAATGGACCATACTCATTATGCTCGATGGATCCCAGTTCATCTGCGAGATATGGCAGAACTCCCACTGACACACCCAAGAATAAATCAAGAATTCAGGGCAGGCAACTTCACTGTACAGAAGACTACAAAGGTGTTTTCCTCCATAGCCATCGACCAGGCCCATGAGCAAATGAATGCCTGCATCAAAGGAGATGGTGGTGCTGTGGGCCTCACTGACAACCCTTCTGCACTGCTGCGCTGGATGATAGCAGGACCAGAAGTTGCCCGATCGGTAGAGGAGTTTGAGACAGGCTCCAAGAAACAGCGAAGACCAGGTGACACACGTCACCATGACCAAACAATGAGTGTCCAGGTCTCATTCATCAATGATGTCCGCTCTCTGGTTACTGCAATGGAACACCTTGGAAACCCCTTTGAAGAGGAAAGCAAGGACCTGATTGCACTCCACACAAAGGAAATAGCTGGGGCTACAGCTGTTGAGGCAGTGCGCAAGGTGAAGCAGACAGGAGAGCACCAGTTTGAAGCTTTCACCAAAGAATGCCTCATTGAAAGAACCAAGCCAGTGGATGATACCATACCAAGGAATAAGATAAAGGTGTTCAGTACTTCAACTGTGAGGAGAGTATCAAAGGACAAGCAGCAACTGGTCTCCCTCAAACAAGACATGGCGCTTTTTTCAAGGTTGTACATTGCCTGTCAGACCAGAGCTGGAAACCTTGAGGAGTTCTTTCGACACGAGAACCAACCCTGTCCCCCAGCACTGTCTGATGGGGGAGGTCTCCGCCTGGGGCAGAAGAGTGATCTTCTTTCATGCCTGGAGGATGTTCGTAGTCCATACTCTGACGGACCCACGGTTACCTGCACTATTGTAGATGGGGCAGCCATCATCCAGATGCTTAAACCAACTTCTGTAAAGACTTTCGAAGAGTATGTCAGTGTGATCTTCATTCCATATCTGAACAGAAAACTTCTGAGTGTGTCCAGGCTTGATCTGGTGTGGGACCGCTACATACCCGAGTCTTTGAAAGGTGCTACAAGAGCAAAGCGTGGGAAAGGGGTGCAGATACGTGTGGTAGGCACGACAGCCATTCCCAGGAACTGGCACAACTTTCTCAGAGTGGACAGTAATAAGACTGAGTTGTTCTCCTTACTCTCAGATGCTCTGCTCAGGTGGTTTGTGCAGGAAGACAAACAGCTTGTTGTCACAGATGATGTGGAGGTCCTCAGCAAGCCACCACTCCCAGATCTGTCTTCAGTTACTCCATGCACACACGAGGAAGCTGATAGTCGCATGTTGTTACATGTGGCCCATGCAGCAAGAAATGGCCACCAGAAAATCATGATTCAAACAGTTGATACCGATGTTGTGGTACTGGCTGTGGCAGTGGCTCAGGGTCTACAGCCAGAAGATGAGCTTTGGTTGGCCTTTGGAACCGGGAAGAACTTCCGATACCTCGCAGCCCATGAGATTGCAGCAGGGCTGGGACCTGAAAAGGCACGTGCACTTCCGATGTTCCACGCATTGACGGGCTGCGACACTGTATCAAGCTTTGCTGGCCACGGGAAGAAGACAGGGTGGGCTGTCTGGGCTGTCTTTCCAGAGCTGACACATGCCCTGCTGACACTATCTTCTGCCCCAGATGACATACCACAGGAGGTAATGGCCACAATCGAGAGGTTTGTTATCCTTCTTTATGACCGAACCAGCACATGTCAAGAAATAGACAAAGCAAGAAAGAAGATGTTTGTGAAGAGGCACAATGTGCTCTCAATCCCTCCAACAAAAGCTGCCTTAGAGGAGCATGTAAAGAGAGCAGTGTATCAAGGAGGCCATGTGTGGGGTCAGATGCTGGTATCCACTCCAAAACTACCTTCACCATGTGGATGGGGATGGTCACAGACATCCGAGGGGTACTATGAACCCTTCTGGACATGCCTACCAGATGCAGGCCATTCCAGCCCTGAACTTGTCTCTTGTAAATGCAAAAAGGGTTGTGTTAGGCAGTGCAAGTGCAAAAAAGCAGCATTAGACTGCACAGCTCTCTGTTACTGTGAAGGGGAGTGCTGAATAGACTTTCCTGTGATAACGTTAGATCCTAGGTTTGTCAAATCAATGTTATGACTTGTTTTCGAGTATTGAGTTATGGTCTCTGAGCAATTCTGAATTTCCTGATTCAAGTTCTGAATCATAAAATATGATGTGAAACCAATATCATCCACATCACACTAATCTACACAATGTTTTATTGCAATTACTACTTTCATATTGTTATCTTTATCATTGCCGTTATCAAAAAAATAAAAAACGAAAAAAATGAAAAAATGAAAAACACAAAAAAATAATAAAATATAAAAAAAAATATAGAAATACAAAAAATACATAAAAAAATACAAAAACAATAACATTGGGGGAGACAAAGACAGCCTCTATGTGGCCTCCCCTACAAGTAGCTTACAGGTCCAAAAGCCTAAAAAAAGTGAAACTAATGTCTTTAACACAAATCACAATTGTTGTGGTCATCTAGCATTAATTTTGAAACAATAGTTGTCATTGGTGACACACTGAATATTTTTAGAATAACTTGGGCAACATGTGTACCAAATCTGGTGCTTTCGTCACAAAAAGCACAACGGTTTTGGTTACCTGGGCGGCCATTTTGAGAAAAAAAAATGTGTGACATATTGAAAATCCATGGGGACCAAATGTTCAAATCATTTTGGAATGCCTTTAGCTACATGTTTACCAAATCTGGTGCTTTTATTACCAAATGCAAAATTATAGTGGTTATCTGGTGGCCATTTTGAAATAAATGGTTGCCACGGGCGACAGATTACAAATTCATGATGGCTCCATATCCAAATATTTTTTGATTGCCTTTGGCTACATGTGTACCAAGTTTAGTGCTTCTTTCACAAAGTGCACAATCATTTTGCTAATCTGCCCCACTATTCGTGGGGACATAGATAGAACTGTATCAGATCATTGGTGACCTGGCCTCTTTCTTTCTTTTTAGCTGCAGCTAGCATGGCCAGCACCTCTATAAGTCACTCTCTTTCTTTTTAGCTGCAGCCAGCATGGCCAGCACCTCTATAAGTCACTCTTTCTTTTTAGCTGCAGCCAGCATGGCCAGCACCTCTATAAGTCACTCGGTTGGTCGATGTTGGTCCACAAAAATCCAACAAAGAGGAAGAGTTGCGACGCATGGCGAGCAGAAAAAATAACCCAATCGATCTGCGGGGTTATAGAAAAAGACATGATGCCTATATGTGACTCGGTGTACACCTACAACTGGATCCTAGACTCCTGGACTCGAGCTGAGCAACCCGGCATCAGCGTTTAAGAGCTGCGACGCACGGTGAGCTGAAAAAAGAAACAATCTGCGGTAAGTGAGCTGTGATTCGGTGTACTGTACACCTACAACAACAATCACTTGAACAATGTTCATTCGGATAAATTGCCTGGATCCTAGTCTCACCTGGACTGGAGTTGAGCAACTCGGCATCAGTGTTTAAGAGCTGCGACGCACGGCAAGCAGAAAAAATAAACAATCTGCGGTAAGTGAGCCCCTGTTGGACCTCGGCAGCGGCCGCAGCTCGGATTCTGGGCAAATGTTGACATGTCTAAAAGTTATGCCTCTACGTTTTTATGTTTCATAGCATAGGCTACGCTAGACTATGCTATGCAATGCTGTGAGAAATATACAATGTTGTTGCTGTATAAAGGTTTTATTGAGGAAAAAACGCATTTGGTATTGTTTGGAAAAAATATATTTTTTTAATTACAATTAATCGATTGATTGATATCAATGATCGATTCCAGGATTCCGAAAGCTGCAGCCAGCATGGCCAGCACCTCTATAAGTCACTCGGTTGGTGGGTTGGTTGGTCAATGTTAGTCCACAAAAATCCGATGTCACCACGGGAGGTGACATCAGAGATCATCAGGGATGGTTTGATGCCATTGATGATGCCATAAGTCCTACATCAATTACATCATAACTAGCACAAATGACATCAATAGTGATTTAGCTGCGGATAATGTGACTGGATAATGTCACACTCTGACTGACATCGAGTTCCTATGTGATCTATTTTATTTGCTGTTTAGATCTACTTTAATGCCAGTGGTAGGCCAGAACTGGACACCAAACAAGGGAAAATGTGTCTCGCGGTAGAAGCCAGAAGAGATCCAGGTCTGTTGAACCTTCGCCTATAATGGAGGGCGAAACAAACAGAAACGGTGGACCTGGAGATGACATCACCGGCCAAGGTTCTGTTGCCAGACACTCAATGTAGGGAAGATCTTTCCACAGCTTGGCAAGGGAAACATGTACACTCCAATCCCCTTTTATTGCTATTTACCTCTCTGCCAAACTTTGTCGAAAGCACATAGTTTCACAAGATGAATGTGGAAGTGAAAAAAGAGCCTACAGCACTGCCCCTACAATGGCTCAGCCCTCCCTCAGGTTCTGAACCCTGCATACTGTCTTGTGTGCTCCAGGCTGGCTCCAACCCAAAAGCCTCTTGCTGTTGATTCTTTCCACCTATAAAGAGCCTCTGCGGGGATGTGCACGGCGCTTTAGTGTTGTATCTCATTAAGCAGCCAGCAGCAGCACAGCAACATCACAACAGATCTGACCCACACAGCCCCAACAGCACTAACAGCACTCCGCCACCCCGCACGCATCTAAATATGTACACAAGTGCACAGGAGAGAGCCAACGAGCCCAGAGAGGAGGTCACGCCGGCGCTGGCTGCAAAACACCCGCAGATCATAAATCCAGCGTCGGACAGGCAGGCTGAGCCGGAACGCTTAAGACACCGTGGGCCAGGTGATTTATGGATCGATGTAACCTCTGGAGTTTAAAAATAACAAGAGCAAATCTCGCCTGGGATGGAATACCTCGGCGCTGCACCGATACTGTGAAACCACTTGAAAGACGTTTCATCCACTCCACACAGGAAAGTGTGAGTTAGACAAATGGGATGAGTTATGTGATAGAGAGGGGGTTATATTTTATGAGACGCCGGCCCTTATATTTTAATGAAATGCTGAAGTGTAATGCAGGGAGCTTATATTCTCTTTTAGCAGCTGGAAACAGAGGCGATTTAATGAGAAGCCCTTAATGGAAATATTATTGCAGAATACTGTTAACAGCCTCTTTCCTCACCAGTCAGGCCAAAACCATTTCCTTCTGACTTCTTGGTGCATGCTGTTTAGATCTACGACCACTAGCACCACTCCCTACCAGAACCTCCTCTGGAGCAGCTCCTCCAGCTCTCTACACACAACCAGCAGCACCTGCAGGACACGGGGAAGTGCCAGTAACTCACACTGTGGCAGGCCTTTCTGCGTGACGGCCTGCCTGGAGATTGCGGATTGACTCTGATGACAGGACCCGTTGCCTTGCTGGGCCTCATGCTTCATGGAGTGCAATGTTTCCTTCAGTATTTCTACAGGTGCCAGGGGGAAGGAGGGTAGCTGGAGCACAGAGGTCTTCTTTTAACAGACAGCCATGTCAGACATTTATGTAAAAGCTACTGTTATGAGAGGACATCAGACATTAAGACAGAGCAAAGTAGGATGACAGTATAAGAACATGTTTATTAAGTGTAACTACCTTGCTTATTCTTTATTGTTTCTGCAGTTACTTCTTATTCTAAGTGTCTGTTACTCATCTAATTTAAGACTTTATCATCAGTAGCTATATTCCTGTAATAGCAAATATATATATATATATCTTGCTGAAAAAAGGAAACTATACAAAATCATAATCCTCTCTGTGTGTTTGTTTTTGCCATCATATAATTCCCAAGGATAACACAATTCATCTCAGTTTGCCCTAAATATCATGTAGCATTTGATGCTAAAAACCACAAATTCAACTTCATAATGAGGGCATGCAGACAGACTGGTGTTATTCTACTACCATTCATTTCTATAGTTCACATTCACTGTGGTAGGTGTTGTTATGCTTAAAGGCACCGAGGAACAATCTAGCGCCGTTCCCCCAGCCATATACAGCTGTCATCATCTCCATTCACAAGGCGTAGATGAGCAGGAAAACACCAATCATGTCATCACTGTTCTACATAGGGGCGAGAGCCCCATTTAGTGAGATAGCAGCTTATAATGACCCCGTGCAGCGTACACCCGCACCCACACGCAGACACACAGTAGTTCGAGTTCCATCTTGAGAACATTTTCCTGATGTTTTGGATTTGTCTCAGACAGTCTTGTAGTCTGGTCAAAACCATCCTGATCATGTGACCTTTCGCTCTGCGTCTCAGTCTGGACTTCCAGCCGCTCACATCGATTTCAGTGGGTGGAGGAGTGCTTGCCTTGACAGACAACTCCTTCAGCCAATCAGCATCGCTAATCCAATCCACTCGGAAGGACAGCGAAAACGTCTTTTCCACTGATAAACTCTGCTAGTGCATACTCGTTTTTGTTTGATTGTTGAGTGAGTCTATTTCTGCAATATCTGCACTTAAAGTGATAATACAGAAGATTTCCATGTAAATAAATGTCTGTTAAGTCACTATCTATTTAATAGTGAGTTAACTCAATAGTGATGGAGCCTATGGCCCATTGATGGAAACTTTCGCATTTTCAGTATTGCAGCATTTATGAACTTGGTGTCTGTGGCGACACAGGGTGGGCGGAGCTAACACAATAGACTCACTCTGTAGGTTACTGTAGGTTCACAGGGTGGGTGCAGCTAACACAATAGACTCACTCTGTAGGTTACTGTAGGTTCACAGGGTGGGTGCAGCTAACACAATAGACTCACTCTGTAGGTTACTGTAGGTTCACAGGGTGGGTGGAGCTAACACAATAGACTCACTCTGTAGGTTACTGTAGGTTCCTGACAACTCTTGTGTGAAGTAGGATAACAAGCTACTTTTTTCCGGTCTCTGCTAGCATTAGGTGGTTACTATGGATGAACAAACTGAGTAATGTCACATAATAATGCTGTTTGGATTACCACTCACTGTCAATACGTGTCACCCAAGAGAACAAAACTGGAATCGTCTATTATCACTAAGTTATGACTGTGTTTACTCTACTAACATTAGTGCAATAGCCGTGGGGCTATAATAGCCTTATAGCCTTATACTGATGACATCACTGATGACATCATCCGTGACACAGAGGCATATTAACTGCCAGCCAGCATATTAATTAATAATGATTAGTCTAGCCTTATACTGATGACATCATAATTGGCACTTGTGCGCAGACAGACATACTGACGGTAGGCTATGTCAGTATGTCTCACTGATGACATCCGTCATACAGACATACTGACATACAGACACTGCTGGAATTGCGCAGACACAGACCAACATAGTCGTTGCACAGATACTTGCGCAGACATACTGACACAGACACTGCTGGAATTATTAGATAGATTACTGCTCGTTGCTTTGGGAGACGCACTGTTTTGCCAGCGGTTGTCAATACGACGCAGGTCCCTGATTGGCCCGGTTACATTCTAATTTCTGGAAATCGCTGGCTTGAGTTATTGAGAGTTGATTTCAAGATTCAAGATCTTATACTACTATCATTTGAGAGCTGTCTGTTTGTCCGGAGTTTCAAGGCACACCGTTGCTCCGGCCGCCTCTAATGTTTGCCAAAACACTTTTCAGGGGTCTGGAATGAATCATGCAAAAAAAGAGAAACAATACACGCACGGGGGGGCACTTTTTAGGCCTTCACACTCACAGAGCCATTGTGATATCATCAGCATCCCTTCCCTGCTTCCCACTGATGATGTCCATCACTTGAGTGACATCACTGATGACATCACAATTGCTTGAGTGACATCACTGATGACATAATCACTGATGACATCACAATTGCCTGGCCACAAAGGGCAAGAGCAACTGGGTAGCTTTCTAGTGTACAGCACCCGGGGATGATCTTCAAACGTTGTCGTCACTGGTCAGATGACGATCTTCTGCAGGTTTTTAGTGAGGATCCATAACGATGTACAGTATGGAGGAACCCCAGGGGAGCACGGGGAGAAAATGCAAACTCCACACTGAAAGGCCCTTTTTTTTATGAGATAGCCCACCTGGGCAGTAGGCACATAAGACATGGGAGGGACACACCCTCAGCGTCCTAGGTGGGAATTTAACCCAGAACCTTATAGCTGTGAGGCGACAGCAATACCAATGCACCACCGTGCCCTGAGCTGCTTAGGAGGCTACAACCAGGTCCTGACCGTACTCTCAAAAACGGCACCCGGATGGTGGTGGTGCAGATGATGGACAAGGTGGTCAGATTTCTGTAGGGACAAACAAGGTGAAAGGATCTTCCTGCCAAGAATTCCTCACCTTCTTTATTTTCTAAAGCATTACTTTTTGTTAGAAGGCATTATTGCAAAAAGATGGGGAACAACGAAAGATTATGATAAGAAATGGAACAGATTAAGGCCAACCTTAGAGTGACAACGGTGATCAATCATCACTATGTTTTGTTTTGTTTGTTAAATGTTTGTTGTATGTATGTGGGTACATATTTTGTCTGTCCTGTAATTTTTAATAGTGTCCTGTTTTAATTGTGCTCTGTTGCTCAACTGTGTGTTTATTGTATGTTGGCGGTGTGGGAAGTGGTTTGGTGGATTGTATTGTTTGTATTATTGTAATAATAATAAAAAAGAAAAAAAAAAGAATTCCTCACCATGACAGAAATGATGAGCTTCCCTTCACCTTTGTCAGACAGCAGTTCCCAATCAGATCCGTTGCTTGTCAAAACAGGTCATCTTTACTCCATGTTGCCCTCTAGAGGCTGGCTTCAACTTTCCAAATGTCGAGGATTCTTGTAGCTATCTGATGCTACCTGATGCCGACCTCTCAGAAACCATGGTGATGAATGATGATCCAAACTGTGTTCCTCTGGAAATATGCTAGGAGTGTCCTGGATGGGTGGGGTCGGCCATCATTTTTCTGAGACCGATTTAGCATCCTCGCAGTGTAGGTCCTGAATGGAAGGAAGGCAGGCTGCACTCGACCACCTTTTCAGCTCGGCGGATGATGTGCAGCATACCAGATGGTGATGGAGGAGGAGGTGAGGGTGGACTCGACACTGCAGGTGTAGAAAAGTCCCAATGCTGACTTTGGCACCTTGAGCTTCCTCAGCCGCCCAAGAAAGTATATCCTCTGTTGTGTCTTCTTGGTGAGAGCTTTGATGTTCAGCTCCCATTTCAGGTCCCGGCTGATTGTTGAGACCAGGAAGTGAAAGGACTCCACAGTGTTGACTGGGGACTTACCCAGGGTCATGTGATTTGAGTTCAGTTGTGGACCAGTGATGACCATTCATGTCATTTGTGCATGAATGTTATCACTGGTCCACAGCTTACCTCAAATCAACTCTCAATAACTGTCAAGCTAAATGAATGCCTGCAAAACTGTTTACAGTTTTTGGATATGTGCTAAATAAATGAGCATTGTTTTTCGGTGGAGTGTCCCTTTAAGCAAGTGTTTTGGTCCGCACGATACATTGCCCTGGGGTTTAACATACTTCCAGTTTTACATTTTGAAGTGCGCATGCCTGGAGGTGTGGCTACAATGGCGCAGCCATCACTAGGGACACATACAGTACGCTTGTTACATTGAGAAAGAAATGTTTTTTGCCTGTTTTCATCTCAATCTTGAATAGGACCCAATTTTCTCTGGTCTCGGTCTCGACTTGGTGTCAACACTGGTTTACATGACATCCCTTGGCCAATATACTTATTCTCTGGTGTGTGTGTGTGTGTGTAATTGGATACATTTTAGAATATCAGAATATCATGTTCCCTCAACACTTGCATTGAGTGATAATACAAGGAAAGGTACTGTATATCGTGTGTGTGAACGGACTACTGCTCAGTGCGTCTGTAGATTTGACAAACGGAATATTTGGAGAGTAAGCGCATGAAGCTGAAGCATGCAAGCCTAACAAGCCCACCTCTCAGAACATACCAGAGACAGCATAGACGCAATCACAGTTATGGATCACTGTGTTTTAAATACATGGCTTTTACTGCGTAAACATCTCTGTGCTTCGTCAGTGATGGCTGGTGCTGAATGTTCCTCGCAGAGCAACGCTCGCCTCGGCCAGCGAGGTGAAATGAGGAAGAGCTTATTTTGTGGTTTTGCAAAAACATAGCTGTGCACAGCTACTACATCATGTGGAATTCTTTGTAAACGGAGGTGATCCAAGTGCATACCAGAGCCTTCAACACATATCTGCTTTATGTCCTTCCACAAAACGAGAATACATAAAGTCAAACACCTTAATCCAATAACAATAAAATTGTATTTAAAAAAAATATTGTCTGAAAACACAGCTTATATGAAGTCAAGTCTGCCTTTTTGACTTCTAATGCCCATCACACATGTGGATACATCTTTGCTTAACATCTCTAGTCTTGATGAATTTACCAAATGGCAGTGCTATCACACCTTATTTAAAAAACATCAAACCTCAAGTCTCCCAACCTGTTCATCATCACCCAATCATCATAAATGGCAACAGCTCAAAACATTTACTATGTACTAGGGTTGTCACAATACTAGTGTAAAATTTAACTTCAATACCGATGCTCAAGAAAATATCGATACTCAAAACTCGATAACATTTCCGGGGGGGCAAGACGCATAAAAATAAACGAAGACAGATGGACGGACGGATGGACGGACAGACATTTCTCCAGAATATAGAGCTCAACAGTCATGTGACTTTTCGTGATGTTTCCCACCACAGAAGAGAGTTCCCCATTTATTTTCTCCATAGATATTTTGAAAAATTCTTATATAACGAGTTTTAAGGCTGGAACCAAGCCGACCCATGACCTACTGAATCCTCAGACCTACTGAATCCCATGACCTACTGAATCGTGAGTGACCATAAAACATTCGGTTTGAGCAGGAAGAAAAAATAACGGGGGGGGGGGGGGTTATCGAATAACTCATTAAAGACTTTACACTTACTCAGCAGATTACCCCTGCTCTATAATCCAGTAAATTTATCTTATTGAAGCAACACAGATACCCACTAATAGGTGGGAGGGGGAAATCAGTAATATGTTAGATTTTTTTTCATTAGCACTGCAGGTATCGATACTGTTGCAAATGAGCACTGTATCCCTTTCAAATTTTTAGTATTGATACTTATCGATAATGTCGATACTTTGGACAACCTTACTAATTTACGTACTTGTGATTGTATTATTACATTCTCCAAACTGAGTCTTTGTGCGAACCTCCGGCTAAGGATCCAGCAGGGTGGCGATGGTGTGAAGATTAGAAGCTTATCCAATTAGCCTCGTGCTAAGACCTACTGAGCCAATCAGACACATCTAAAGGGCACGGTCACACTGAAGTGCCGCCGGGCCGGCACAGATCCGTCGGGTCACAGAGGAGGGCGAGGGGGCTAGAACACTGGGACATCACATTCTGAGAATGGGGTGTCTTGCCCTCTATTTGCAGACTAATCTTCAATGAACATGCTGTTTCTCAAATAGATCTTGAACACCCGTATCAAAGAGGGGAAAGCTTAGATATGTCAAGCGTGAATAATATGGCTATTGCTCAGAGAGACCCCACACTGTGCCTTTAAGCCTCCCTGTGGTTCTCAGACAGACCTACAAAAAACTGCTATAGGTCCGGTGCAATTTGAGGAGTTCCAATGCAATTCAGATTCACTCAAGTTTGGATCGATTAAAATTAAAAGATCTGTTACACAAATATTGGCAAAAACGGTGTTTCTTTTGGTGATATCGAGGCCATTTCATGTTTTGGATGAAAGAACTGCCTAAGCGAAGACAGCAACCTGAGAAAGTTCCAGTGTTCCAGTGTTGTGCCCGTCATATTTTGACTCAAACATTATTATGGAGAAGGATGTGACTCAGTGGTCACTGAAATAGACTCACGCAATCACAGGGAGACTACTGTGTCGGCCCGACCCTGACGTGCCAGCAACGCAAATTGCCACAATTTGCCTGATGTCATTCATAATAAGAGGATCAGCTGTGCCAAAGCCTAAGGCATAATGATTCGCTGCCACCCCTATGGTTTCACCCAGACCTTTACACTGAGCTCACAGAGAGGGGAAAACATTTCATACCTTTCAAAATACTGCCCTCTGGAGGCTAGAGGTGGTATGGGCTTGAGAATGAGCACAATTGGCCTTTTTTGTGTGCTGTGCATGAAGAGAGACAGTGTTATTTGGTCATCCCTCTTAGACACAGGAGATTAATCTTAAGCATAAGGCTGCTCTAAAGGCTGAATGTGTGAATGGCAGTTTTGTGTCCTTCATGCTTTCAAGGTCAACTGCCGAATCGTACTGAAGACCCTCTTTCATCCAAGGTGCCACAGGTCATTTATGTCTATGACAGAATTATGACTATTTTTTCCTCATTTGTCATCGTGACAAAAGCTTAGGGTCTGGGTCACACAGTCATGAATATGTGTCCACCCGCACAACTGGGTGGTCTGGCGAGCTGAATGTGACCCCAATAAAGACCTTTGTGCCGAACAGGCTGAACAGCGGCTGCTCTTGCGTGAACCCCACTTTTGTAGCGGTGTCAAGGGGCACTGATTCACCACACATTATGCAAAACACAAAGGAGCAAATAGAAGGCCTGTTTGCTATTGAAATGTATCGTAAAGACATCAGTTTACTTTTATCACGTCAAATTAAATTTCACTTACTGTGATCTTTCAACGAAAATGGAAATATCCTTTGACTTTTGCATCATCAATTTTAATCTATATAAACTACAGTACATAATAAACAAACAATCAAAATCCACTTTCTTTTTAAAAACATTATCATAGAAAATAAGCCATTCGATGGTTTGCAAGTTGCATCGGTCTATTTCCATTACAAAACCTTGTTGCCACAATGCAATACCTGTGAACTTCCACTGCATGATAAAACTTCAGTTTCAAGAATAAATGCTGTCAGTAAAGATAGAAGTGCATCATATTTGGACTATCTGTGGTTTGTAAAGTCCTGTTATCCCCTCCAGTCTGGGCTACACACTGGGCTACACACTGGGCTACACACTGGGCTACACACTGGGCTAACAATGATAATGGAAAAAAATAAAATAAAAAATCCAGTCTTGACATGTTTTTACAAAGCTATCCTAACACACAGCTGGCCGCTGACAGGGTGAGTGCAGTCAAAGGACCAGCCCTTGAGAAGTGCTAATTTTAACACACCAGCATCAGAAAATATATTGTTTCCATAGATACACAAGCACACAAATAAAACAAAGCATTTTCCTCTCCACATGAACTCAGAATGTAAAATGTGTCTGAACTCACCCCAATCTCCTCAACAGCAAGTTCCTGGGACTTTTAGAAGTAGGGACTCCTACTTAGGGGAGTAGGGGAAGTGGGGACTCCAACTCTATCCTGCAATAAATAAATAAATTACACATACTTCAGATTATTATATATTTGTTTACATTTCAAAATGAACAAAAATTGTCCAAACATGTATTTGTTTTGTATATGTTTCAAAAATATATTTTGGACCCTGGCCTGCAAATACATTTTCTTCTAAATATACAGTATGCCCTGCAAGCGCATTCCAAATACATTTTCAGACACTCAAATTATATTTCCAATTAATGTCAACTATATCTACTATTACTACATTTGTGGACAAATATTCACATATTTTGAGACATATATGTAAACATATTCTGAAATGTGAAATGTATAATACAGGACTGCCTGGCTGCTTTGGAGTTTCACACCATCAACAACTTTCCACTAACTTGTTGCTTGTTTATCGCTGCACTGGTGAGTGGTGATGACCTCACATATCTGTTATTCAACAACATTAAATGTGAACAATAACTTAATAAATCAACTGAAATTATGACATTAGTCATAATAAATGAGTTGACATAATGTTGCATTTATCATTTAAATGTTTTTAAATGCAAATATGCTAGGCTACATAGGCCTATATCTTTCAAATATTTTTTAAAAAGTGGGTAATATTGACAGCACTAGCAACACTGTTTCCATTCGAATGTGGGATCACACATGATTGTGTCAAGTTGATCGAAAACAGGTATATTCTGCTATGGGAGCAGTAGTGTAGTACGTCATATGCAGGTATATACACAGTATACCCACTAGGAAAGCTCCAGGATTTGAGTATACCTACTTAAAAATGTACAAGGATAGACTCAGGTCCCTGAGAACAAACGCGCTTAAAAGGTTCTCAAATATCTGGGAGCCGTTTTTGGCCTACTTTGACGAGGTTAAGAATGATAAGAGACTGAGGTTGGGGATGATGGATGGCTCGCACGGCTGGTATCCCATGGACCCCTTAGGCGGGATCCCAGGTACACCATATCTCATAAACACATAAGCACCTTATGCGGCTGAGTTGTATTGTTGAATGTTAATGATGTATGTATGTTTTTTTCCCCTTTCTTTTCCTGTGTCTGAGCCTGTTTGTCTTGTTCGTATATTGTTCTATAAAAATGTTTTAATCAAATATTAAAAATCTAAAAAACAAAAACAAAAATCTAAAAAAATGTACAAGGTTACATAAGGACATCGTTTTGTGACAGAACTTTCACTTCAGTGATTTTCTTTCACAAATACCGAGTAGATAACTGGAAGGCATCTCCTCCCATCCTCCATTCACACTTCACTCTGTGCGCGTGCGGACAACAACAGACACCATTTATGGGGAAACAAATCTCACTCCGAATCCAAGCTGAAACTTATACCCGCTAGAATAAACTAGACTACACCACTGTATGTGATTTATGGTAGAGGTGAAAGGAGGAAACAGCGAGGTATAAATTAAATGGCAAACATGTAGAGGCCCAATAATGTTTCCCAACAGGTAGGCAGAGAGGCGAGAGAAAAAACTCACACTATATTCTACTCATAGGCACTAGGCAGGCAGTCTGTCTGTGATATTCAATAGTGAGTTTAGTGACCTACTGACCTTTAGTGATTGTTCTTTATTCTGCCGTGGTATCACTATATGGGTATTGATAATACCCACACTCAGTGAAAGCAGGTTAGAGAAGCAAAAAATGTAACCGATGGGTTCCCAAATTGCTGTATATGGGATATGAAGGATTTATAGTGAATTCGATATAGTGAGTCCTTTATACTATGTTTTGTCACCTATAATACCGTAGTTTTCTCTGTTAAAGCCTATTATTTTACTTATAAGTGCTTCATGTATCATAGCGTTATTATTAATTATACATTCAACTATGTATTTTTATTTTAAGTTTTGCTGTTTGCGGTTTTACCATTTGTATGATGTCATTCGTTTTACTTTTTTTTATATAAATATGATACTAAATATAATTTCCTTGTTGGTTAACTTTAAAAGTGATTAAACTAACATTAGCTGTTGACAAGCCAACAACAATGGCAGTTTCTCCATTCTTCAGCCTATTTACTCAAAGCGGCACTGACTATTGTCAGAAGACAAATCATGTTTGGCTTATAAATGACCCAAAGTCCTTTATCTGACCAACACAAGACTGAGACAAATTAGGTAGCTGTGAGATCGAGATGGAAGAGAGACTGTGCCTTTCAAAAGGACGATACTATGCACTTTGTCTTGCAGATAACAGAGCCATTTTTTAAGGAAAATGCATATAGGTCGTCTCAATAATAATGCCTCAAAATTGCTCTCGTCATCAGGACATCTCTTTGCTGGCTAACATGATGGAAACGGGTTGTGTTTATAATATCAGCAGCATCAGTTCAGGTTATGAGTTATAGATCCCTAATTAAAATTAACACAAGTCCATGAAATAATTTACTGTGTATTTGCATGACAGGAGATTTGGCTCTTTTGTCAATTTTGAATTGGTTGTCTATTAAGATGCCAAACACCTTTATGTGTAGGCTATCAAATACTGCATCATCACAGTATTCAAATAATTAATTAATTAATTCAAAGTATACCAATTCAGACCATTCAATACCAGAAGTTACCTCTCATGCTAGACCACTGCATCCTCCTTCCAGCCTGAAGGCTATTGACAATCCAGCCTGAAAAGAGGGGAGATATCTCATCAGCAGTTCAGTAATATGGCTTCCCTCTTCACTCAAAACAGCCTTGGAAACACTATAGGCTATTTTAAGTCTATAGATTTTTCACAGCAACCATTTTGAGGTGGTAAAACAGAAAGTAAAGTAGGTGTAACCAATAAC
The DNA here is from genome assembly GCF_964638095.1 of Poromitra crassiceps. Classification (NCBI taxonomy): domain Eukaryota; kingdom Metazoa; phylum Chordata; class Actinopteri; order Beryciformes; family Melamphaidae; genus Poromitra; species Poromitra crassiceps. The sequence continues at coordinate 31,651,361 of NC_139644.1, read as the reverse complement.
ATTCATGATGAGAACCCTGGCACTGGAACACCAAAATGGAATGGAACCATCACTAATGGTATTGGTTACATCTTCTTTACCACCTCAAAACAGTTGTTGTGAAAACGATCTATAGACAGTTTTAACTTGACAACATAAACATTCTAAATTGAACCCCAGCTCACTTCCTGTTGCAGTTTGCTAGTTCAGTAGTACAGGACTGTCAGGACTCTGAGGACAGGACAGAATAGGCGATATTATAACTGTAAATTGTCAAATGTACAGAAATGTGGACCCTTTCACAGTGTGCATTGTTTGATGATCTGACTGCAAAGCTGCAACAAGACTCATGAGTCATGCCTTTATGATTAATTTGCCAGGTGTTGAAACTTCTGAGTGTCAAAACTCAATTTCCAGCCTCTACTCTGCAACAAAAACACCCTGGCATGTCAAGATACTCAACTGAACTGAACAATGGAGCGGAGTAACACAGGTGCAAGCACAACATAACGAGGGCCCTGGCACTGGATCCCCAAATGGAATTGGAAACCCTCATTAATATTCAGCTTGCCCTTGTGATTTTATAAGTGATAAAGGCTGGGGCCATTTTGTGTCAAAAAGGCAGGGTAAACACAGGTGCAACAAAACAATAATGAGGGTTCCAAATTCCAATCATGGAAGTTTGAAACCCTCATTAGTGTTTTAATGCTAGCACCTGTGTTTGGGGGTGGACCCTGTACCCTGCCTTTTCGACACAAACTGCAAGACTTTTGAGCTTCAAAGGCTAAAAAGCCTAATTCTCAGGGAAATTAAATAAAAAAGTGGCTAATATGTTGCAGGCCACCACCACATTAACGCTAGCTGCAAATACTAGCTACTGGTCGCCAACAGAGCTCAACACATTCATTAGCTAACTGGCCATGGTCCTGGCATTGCTTGTTAGCTGTTTTTAGCTCGACATCAAACCAAGCTATATTTCCGCTTTGTCCGTCTAACTACTCACAACAACGTTAGCTATTCAACGCCTGCCTAAATGTAAATTAAACGTAAGAACATAAGCCCAACTTCTGAATACAAGGAAAACGGAAAAGATTTTATTTAATACCACACAAAGCTTCTTCATCGTAGTGGAGCAGGTGGGAGCAGCACGCTGAACTGTTTAGCTGTTTCCTGGGCACTGGACTTGTTGGAAACCAGGTTGTATTCTCGTAGCGTTTTTGGATAGGAAATTAAACTCTTTCCGTGTTAACATTTTCTTAGTAAACGTTGCTCTGTTTTGGAAATAATTTAGAGTAGACTGTTGTAGTTTTTTGCATTGAGGTAGTTTTTTGTCTTCAGGATGGCCCAGCTGGGGGAGCACGAGCATCGGGTCCGACAATGGGCCGACTCAGCAGAAATCTACTACATGCTCAGGTCAGTCTGAACGTAGACTCAGCCCTCAGTCTTTAATCCGTTAACCTACTGGGGGTTCCTCTGCCTTTCCGACATGCTGCCACTCCGAACGTTAACTTCCATTATTCGGACTGGCGGTCGTTCACCTTAGAAGCCGCAATGCCGACCTTAGGTTTAGGCGTGGGGGTGGGAGAGGTTAGGTTTTGGGTTAGGGTCTGGGGGAGGTTAGGTTTAGGCATGGGGGGAGGTTAGGTTTGGCGTGGGGGCTGGGAGAGGTTAGTGAAAAACGGGGAATATAGACCCCCTTTCGGAGTGCCGATATTTCGGAGTGGCAGAACGTCGGAGTGGCAGAACGTCGGAGTGGCAGCATGTAACCTCACTACTGTTAGTAGACTAGTCTGAACGTGCCTCTATTTTTGTTGTGTAGTAGGCAGTGTCGTGTTTCCTTGGTCATGATCTGTCGATGATGGTCATGAATCATGATCACCACCACCACCACCACCACCATCATCATCTATTAAATTCAAACTTCTTGTAGTTTTGTGCAATTTGATTCTTCCCTTTTTTGGATGTGATGGCATGTCAATTTCAAAAGAGTCCAGTAGAGGGAGTCATAACACAATTCATGTGAAGTTGCAGCCTATCCTGTGTTATGAGATGATGATGTTTGTGTACTCTTTCTCATAAAAATACAGTTGTGTTTTAAATTCCTAAAAGTGAGATATTTAAATGTTGATATAAATAGTAACACTTCTAAAAATAGGTCCTTTGCATCACATGACCTGCAACACTGCAGCATGTCTGATAGATAGAAATATGGAAGCGGCTTTACTTTGACCTATGTTGTATCCCTTTCTAGCTCATATAATAATAATAATTGCAAGCTCCTCAAATGTTCTATTGTGCCAAATATATTCATATGCACATTATGCGAACAGCGCTAGCACCTGTCTTTTTGCTGCCTAGGGTGATGGGAAAATGTGTTTACTCCTGAAACGGTACAGATGTGTTCATAACGCCCACAGCTTGGGAGTGACAGCTGCTGCCACCATCCGAGATGGCGAGAGGATAGTGAGTGGGGTGGGTGGGGGGGGGATAAATCCACCTGGACGCATCAATACCAGTATCTAACATTCAGGATTCGATTATTAGCTGACATGGTGGAACATTTTTCTGCTACAAGTCTGCACAGCATTGGCTCCCTGCTGCATGCCTGTGTCTAGTTTCACGCTGTAACCGATAACAATCCAGTTAGGGTGAAAATAGGACTGGTAGTGGATAAAATAGGACAGGGATAGAAATAGAACAGGCTCCACAGTCTCTGGAGGGGGTGCTGTGTTGGTTGCCTCGTGTGTTGTTAAGCCAGTGCCTGTCTATTCTCTGTCCAGGTGTGTGTGTGTGTGTGTGTGTGTGTGTGTGTGTGTGTGTGTGTGTGTGTGTGTGTGTGTGTGTGTGTGTGTGTGTGTGTGTGTGTGTGTGTGTGTGTGTGTGTGTGTGTGTGTGTGTGTGTGTGTGTGTGAGAGATCCTGTCCAGTGCTCACATGTGCCTGGAATCCATGAAAAGCACAAGTCCTCCGTCAACTACATTAAGATTAAGGGCAATGACAAGGAATGTGTTATTGCCTGCATCATCTGGGACCTGGGTTGCAAGCCAGCTCTCCTCCACTCACCCCCTTCTGTTTCCTGACCGCCTATAGATAATTCACATCACAGGGATGGCAGTTTGGTAAAAAAAAAAAAAAAGACAATCGCCTGTTTAAACCTTCAGTACCTTCCACCTTTGGCGTTGAATGTTGTCTTTAGTTGGGCTATAAAGAATACATGAACTATTGATTCCCTCTCCAGGGCATGTTATTTCCTCTACCTGTCTGTCTATGTAAGCGTTTTGGGAGGAATCAGATGCGCCTGGAGAACACTGTTCAGCACTGTCTGTTATACGTCCCACATGAGAACAGTGTTCAGCACTGTCTGTTATACGTCCCACATGGGAACAGTGTTCAGCACTGTCTGTTATACGTCCCACATGAGAAGTGTTCAGCACTGTCTGTTATACGTCCCACATGAGAACAGTGTTCAGCACTGTCTGTTATACGTCCCACATGAGAACAGTGTTCAGCAATGTCTGTTATACGTCCCACATGAAAACAGTGTTCAGCAATGTCTGTTATACGTCCCAAATGAAAACAGTGTTCAGCAATGTCTGTTATACGTCCCACATGAGAACAGTGTTTAGCACTGTCTGTTATACGTCCCACATGAGAACAGTGTTCAGCACTGTCTGTTATACGTCCCACATGAGAACAGTGTTCAGCACTGTCTGTTATACGTCCCACATGAGAACAGTGTTCAGCACTGTCTGTTATACGTCCCACATGAGAACAGTGTTCAGCACTGTCTGTTATACGTCCCACATGGGAACAGTGTTCAGCACTGTCTATTATACGTCCCACATGAGGACAGTGTTCAGCAATGTCTGTTATACGTCCCACATAAGAACAGTGTTCAGCACTGTCTGTTATACGTCCCACATAAGAACAGTGTTCAGCACTGTCTGTTATACGTCCCACATGAGAAGTGTTCAGCACTGTCTGTTATACGTCCCACATAAGAACAGTGTTCAGCACTGTCTGTTATACGTCCCACATGAGAAGTGTTCAGCACTGTCTGTTATACGTCCCACATAAGAACAGTGTTCAGCACTGTCTGTTATACGTCCCACATGAGAAGTGTTCAGCACTGTCTGTTATACGTCCCACATAAGAACAGTGTTCAGCACTGTCTGTTATACGTCCCAAATGAAAACAGTGTTCAGCAATGTCTGTTATACGTCCCACATGAGAACAGTGTTTAGCACTGTCTGTTATACGTCCCACATGGGAACAGTGTTCAGCACTGTGTTATACGTCCCACATGAGAAGTGTTCAGCACTGTCTGTTATACGTCCCACATAAGAACAGTGTTCAGCACTGTCTGTTATACGTCCCACATGAGAACAGTGTTCAGCACTGTCTGTTATACGTCCCACATGAGAACAGTCACAGAGGCGTAAATAGTTGCATTGGGGCCCGCAACAGTTCACGGCCCCTCCTAGTACTCAATGAGCCAATGCATCTGATCCATGGTGTCACATACATCATTCATTCACCAAATAAATAACAACGTAAAGCAATTTTACATATATTTTACATATAGTGTCAAGGTGCTGTCGTGGAATTCCTAGGTTGCCGGGGAAAATGGTAAATTGGGAGTGCACAAACATAGTAGGCTACTTTAAGTCAGAAATAATAAGACTAATGCAGAATGATCTCAGTTGAATATCAGTTTATTTGCCTCCATGGTTATCTTCTGAGATGTTGTGCCAGGCCAACAGCATTTCTCAGGCTGAGGTGTGAGAAGTGACCTCGACTGTTTCAGTCTGAGGGCTTTCTGCGTTCTCCTATCTCGCTGCTTCCTAACATACAATAATATCATTTGAAGAAGGAGGCATTGTCTGGACTTCTCCAAACAGTGATCCCAGCTTGTCCCGAGTACCTTGACCCAATTAATAACCATATCCTGTCTGTCTTAGTGAAAAACTATTCTATAAGAGGATATCAAATTTACAGAAAGTGCGTCGTCACCGAATATGTTTTCATCTGTTATGCTGCTCTGACACCAGACACCAGCGTTGACTTGTTACCCCACTGCACAGTCAGTCAGTGGAACAAACAGACAAGCACTCAAAACTCTTATAGTGTTCAAAATATACAATAACTATCAGCGGACTTCCAAAAAAATCACAGTGTTTTCCATACGAGTTTACTTATGCTTAATGTGCATTTCTCATGGTTTTATTTTGAAACACAGTGATCTTTGATACCAAACAGTGTGCCATGTGTGTCCTCTCCTCGCCACTGGTCATGCTCTACGGCCAGATGTCATAGCAGGGCAGTGTGACAATGATAGTGCATTGTATCATCTCAGCGAAGGGAGTTTTTGTTCCTGGAGCAGCAGACGGCGCAGCCATGACTCAGGCCACCAGATGGTCTCTGTTGTCCACTTCATCTTGGAAGATGACACTTCCTTCTTTGCAGAGAAGAACGTCAGAGGCAAATTACCTCTCCATTTATAGACCTGACATTACTTCACCAAGCACACACAACGCAGGCACAGCAACGCTGGTCTAATTCTGTGTACCGTTCTCAAAGACAATGCACCTTGCTCTTAAAAAAGAAAAGATATATATATATATATGTGTGTGTGTGTGTGTGTGTGTGTGTGTGTGTGTGTGTGTGTGTACGAATGTATATATATATATATATGTGTGTGTGTGTGTGTGTGTGTGTGTGTGTGTGTGTGTGTGTCGTGTGTGTGTGTGTGTGTGTACATATATACTGTATATATATATATACTGTATATATATAAAAAAATATATATATATATATATTATGCATAAAAGGTATGTATGTGCAGTGCACTTCCTTTTCATCACAGTGCGCTGAGAGTTCAGTTACACAGGATATGAGATTACTTGCATTTCTCTCTTTAGCTGTTTTGGGAATCAACTTTGTGAGAGAAAAAACAAAAGGCACCTGCGTTTTAAAAGGGAAATGTGGTATTGATGCTCTAAAAATAACTTCAAATAACAATTGCGAGGGCAGGCCAGAGCTGGAAGGAGACAGCTGCCAACCCGAGAGATGATTACTGCTTATTCCAAAACTCTCAAACATGTTAACCACTGAAACATACTGTCGGATAGATGTGAGATATTTGCACTGGAGTCATTAAAGAAGGTAAAAGAGAATGTGTGGCCGTAAAACAAACAAAATGTTTAGAGCCATCACGTTGCTGGTGACTTCCACGTCTTGAGATGAAGTTGCATTGATTTAAAAGCTTAATGGCTAATTGCCTCTGCCTGCATATTTTCTAATCGTGTTCTAACAAATATTTGTTTTTGGAGTGCGCGGTTGGTTGGATTTTTTTTGCTGGCAGTTTAATATGAGTTCTTTATAACTGTGGTTATTTTACAATGTTGTAAAGCCTGTTCACCACACATGAAGCCGTTTTATAAGTTCTCTCACTGCAGCTTTTTTCTTCTTCTCAGATTTGCTAATGGGAGACTTATGATGGTGCATGAGCATGAACTCCATGGAAACCAATTTTCTAACAGGCATGGCTTATTCAGTCACTATACTCTAGGCGTCAGTTCTCACAGGCCTTTTCAAGATGGAACAGTCTGTAGGCTACCACACATTCTGCAGCCACTCACGACTCAGATAAACGCACACAGCGAATGACACTGCACAAATAGGCAGCGATGACAAACTATATATAGTGAAGGCGTGAAGGTCAAGTGGGGACAGTAGTGGCATCAGCTTGACACAGTGCTTCAACAAGCACTCCTATTATATACTTCATAGTGTAGGAATGGTAGTAATAAGCCAGGGCACTGTAACTTATGATCGATGTCTTCCTGGGCTTAGCTAATGAATTCTCTCTGTTGACCGTTGGGTTGCAGAGGCATGTGCTGCTCGGCCTTGATGAGGAATGCTCTCCTACTTTTAATGACTTGATTCTGATTTGATGGACCACAGTGCTGCAGGCCAACTGGCTTTATTATATAGGCGAGAGTTAGGAGGAAGCCACACTTGACTTCCCCTGCATCTGTGTTAAATCTGACCGGTTTGGCCCCTGACAGCACCGTTGGCTTCGGTAGCACTACAGCTTACACCTGTGTCAGCAGGGGGGCTTGTTTGAATGTGAGAAACCACTCCAGCAAGCTCTTACCTCCCTGCTTGTATAGCCTATTATTTGATTTCAATGTGATTTATAGGCTAATTAAACATTTACCAAAATGCTGCAACATCAAGGTGAACACTAAATGCAATTTCTTGGTGAAAGACAAGTGCATTGATGAAGGAAAGGTAGCCTATTTATTCCCTAACAGAATATCACTGTAATTCACATTGCGACTTGGAGCATATAATAGCCTTTCTGTGGTACTCTATAGTGCAATTAGTAACTTTTAATGTTTATGATATTCAATCTCCTATGATATGTATCACTGTAATATTCCTATAGGGACTTATAGTGTTGGTACTCAATGGTGAGTTTATTAGCCACCCTGGTGTTTTTCTCACTAGCTCCCATAGGCACTCAAAGGTTCGCTGAGATAGCCTATTTGTGTGGCATGCATACAATTCATTGCAGCATTAGTTAGGCCTATATAGCCTATAGTTTTTCATATTTTTTGTGGATGATAAAGGCAAACGTTCGTTGGCTATCATCGCCTCTTTTCGTCGGATAGCCTTTACACCCTGGCCTGAGCCCGCTAAACTGCTGAGTGACAGCTGTTATCTGGACAGCTCTGTGCTGCCTGGGAAGTGGGAGGGAGCACAGTCAGGCACACAATCACAGGCGTTCTAGAGGCGAAGTTGGAAGCGATGGGCAGGGAGCGCAGCGCTCACCGCTGCAGCTGCGAGTGGAGGGCAGTGCGGGTCGGGCACGGCCATGACGAGATGTAGCTGGTGACGGCGCGGTCGAGACGGGCATCGGAGTGATAATGAAAGCCTTCAGTAAGTGCTGGGAGGGATGAGAAACGTCTACTGTCTGGAACAGTGTGCTGCTTGTGCCTTACGATGGTGTCACCTCTGTGCGCTTTCCCCTCTACTATCCGGACAGGGGACACTGGCAGAAAAGTGACACACCGGCGTCGGAATTTACAATAGGCTAATATCGATCTCGAAATAGTTGTGCGAGGGAATCGGGGAGACTGTCATGGAGAAGCAGAGCAGAGTCAGAGAGGAAACGGCGAGGGAAGACAAGCGCAAAGAGAAGAAGCAGAAACCAGGGAAGATTTTCCGAAAGAAATCGCTGAAGTCGGTGGGGAGTTTCGTGAACAAAATCATCAAGACTTTGGGCACTTTCACCCACTTTGGAGACGCCGACGCGCGGGACGCGGAGGACGACGACGGCGGGTTTCGGGATGGCGCGCCTTGCACCCTCAGCGCCAACTCAGGAATCATCATCAAAGAGGATTTACAGGTGGACCAGACGGCGAAAAAGATCTCGACCACGGCTGCGTCTCGCTGCTCCGTGAGAGAGAAGCTCTTGTGGTACTACGGTGACAAAATGCCAGGTGTGCTGGGTTTGAAGAACCACGGGAACACCTGTTTCATGAACGCCGTGGTCCAGTGCCTGAGCAACACGGACCTGCTCGCAGAGTATCTGGGGCTGGAGCGGTACAAGTTGGACTTGGGTCACTGCACGGGAATAAACGGTCTGGTGAAAAGCGATGAGACGCAGCTCGCCATGGGAGAAGTCACTGCGCAGTTGGCATCACTTGTTAGGGCGCTGTGGACGCTGGAATACACCCCGCAGCTTTCTGTGGAGTTCAAGGTAGCCGTTTACACACTAGAGCCACAATTCTCTGGGTTATTGCCACCAGGTGACTTACATGTGGAGTAGTGGAACTATTTTACTTTAGGTTTCAGTTTCAGACTACAGCAGTTGTTCTCAAAGTGGGCTCCGGGGACCACAAGGGGTCCTTGAGGGGCTTCCAGGGGGTCCCCAACAAATTGACGATTTGTTAAATAATTCACCATTATTTCATTTAACACAATTAGATATGGTAGAGAATGACTTTTGGTCAGTTTCACATCTCTACCTGCAATACCTACAGATATTAAGATATGAGATTATGGGCTTAATAGAGAAACAAAATCTTATCAAATGGGGGTCCATGGCTCTAATGTGGACTAAATGTGGGTTCCTTGATGTGAAAAATGTTGAGAATCATGGGCTACAGTATTGTAAAATCACAGTCTACCCCAGACAGACCCAGTTTAGTTGGCAGCAGAGATTGTGGAGGTGGAGATGAGAGTGGGGTTGCCACCTGGAACAGGTGCATGTAATAAGCACCTGCGTGCGCGCCCTGCCCCGGTCACTCCTGATAACAACTGTAACTAGTCTAATAGTGGGAATCACACCCACAGCAGTGTAGGCTCGGTGAAGAAAAATACAGGTAGTTGGAAGGTAAATGCAGTGTTACAGGTTCAGTGATTACCTTTAACACCACTTACACCTGCATTATTAGTTGCATAGTAATAAAAACAGATTATGCCCATTGCCCATAGTCGTCATCCAAATGCTTAGGAAGCCTACTGTTAAACCCAACTGTAATGACATGTTATTAGACATTCCCATAAACATAGTGCATGGACCAGCCTAAATACAATGTTCCGGGCGAAGAAAGGTGTCACAGGGCTTGCATCATTTGCAATAATTGCCAATTCTATAGCGACCGTTCTCTTGCCATAGGCAATAAGAAGCATCCTCTGCCCTGTGAGTTCAGCGTGTGGGTAGCAGATGATAATGAGCTTGCTGGTGCAGCAGTGTCACAGGAGTGTGAGGGCACAGGGTTACCAGGTGTCTCTGTCTGAAGTGCTGCGCTGGCATTTCTCCACCCGCAGGCTCTGTGTTAGCGCACCGAAAACCCTGGTCACAAACAATAGGTTCACTGTGTGCACTTCAGACAACTTTGTCATGTAATGATGTACCTCACCTCTTGATTGCCCTCCAGGGCGACAGTATACCAGACCCACCTGCGTGACTGCTGTGGAATATACATGGTGGGGCTTGTGATTTCAGTGTTGGGGCTTGTGATTTCAGTGTTGGGGCTTGTGATTTCAGTGTTGGGGCTTGTGATTTCAGTGTTGGGGCTTGTGATGGGATGTAGTAACGCACAGAGCGCACTGTAGCGTAGCGAGTGGCTGCTAAACTCTACATTACAGATACATGTGCTCCTGTGGGATGTGTTGCTGTTGGAGTAGAAACTGTGTTGGCACAGGAAGGAGCTGATTGCCTGATCGCCAGAATAAAACGTTAGCATTGTACATTTCTGCAATCCACGGATACGTAGAATGTCAACGTTTCTGTACCCAAAATAGGTTGCATATTACGTTTGTAGACATAGGTCTACTATTGAAGCTGAAGCATGGTGGGTGGCCAGTAAGGGCGTTGTGGTCATAGTGGATGCAGTGTGTAAACACTTGCCTTTCACACCGGAGAGCCGCGTTCGATCCTCAGTGTTTCCAAAGTCTCTTTATTTGCTTTTAACGTTGGAAAGGCGGTGAGGTTTTCAAATTAACCGCTGTTTTGTTTCAAATTTACGTTGAGATTATACTGCCCTGACAAGAATGCTGACATTTTGTTCAAATATACGTAGAGACTGTACGTAGTACCCCTGGTTTGCAGACTTAAAATGCCAGCGTTTTATTCTGGCGACCGGGTTGCCACTTCAGGATTGTGTCCTCCCCTGTGGACCCGGGGCTGTATCAGGAGACCCTCAGGCTCTGTGGACCCGGAAGGGGGGGGGGGGGGGTTACTGTATCAGGAGTAGGGATGTAACGATAACCGGTTTTAATGATAACCGTGATAAAATTCCTTACGATAACCGTACCGTTTAAAATTTTCATTATCGTTAAAACCGTGGTACCGTGATTACCGTGGTACCGTGATTAGAGGGCGTTGAAAAACATGGTAAATACTGTCCATCATCAACCAAAGTTGGCAACCGTCTCCCAGATGCAAACGTGCAGCCTTGGAGAAATGATTTCAGTGAGTGTATCAATCCTTTTTGGGTCTGGGTTTTCAATATAAAACGTCGTAAAATGATTCCAGTGAGTCTCTGTACTTTTTGAACATTTTCCGCAATTTTTTACGAATAATACGTAAACCGATAATACGATAACCGTGATCATTTTGGTCACGATAATCGTGATGTGAAATTTTCATACCGATCTCTAATCAGGAGACCCTCAGGCTCTGTGGACCCGGAAGGGGGGGGTTACTGTATCAGGAGACCCTCAGGCTCTGTGTGACTGTATCAGGAGACCCTCAGGCTCTGTGGACCCGGAAGGGGGGGGGTTACTGTATCAGGAGCCCCTCAGGCTCTGTGTTACTGTATCAGGAGACCCTCAGGCTCTGCCACTCTGCCCACGCTTAAGACTGAACGAAGAAGAAAAAAATCACACTTTATCCTCCTGCAGCTCTTTGCTGTGGATTTCTATGAGCTATACAGTTCAAGGCAAGAAGAAGAGAATATGGAGCAGGGACGAAACAAATCCACAATGGAGTTATTCTGGGAAATGCTAATGACTCCATAAGGAAAGGGAATAGGTTTAGCTACAGGGCGTAGCGTGACCCCTATTGTATCAATTGAAAGGTAGGTACTACTCCACTAGGCTCTCCTCACACTCACGTGTAATGTACGTCAAGTAATAAGGGAGGGACAGTTTTAGCAGAGTGGAGTTAGTTAACTGTAGGTGCACATATTATTATAACGCAATGACAGTCATTTGTACATTGATAGTCAAGCAGGTTATGTATTTTCTCTCACTCTGACCTAGTGTTCTGTGTAAAGAATTCTACTTCCCCCCCCCCCTCTCAACCTGCATTCACAATGTGCCAGCTCCCCATTCCTCACAGTCAGCTCCCTCTCTTGTCCTGGGAGTCTGATATCAGATGTTTTCAGGACAACAATCGGAGAGAACAGTGTAGAAACATCTTGCCAAGATTTGGAGATAGACTCAAAGAAAGACACTGGACACGCCCCCTTGTATGTGAGGAGATGTTTCCTGTGTTGGAGCACAGCAACACAGGGCTGCGCCTCTTGGCTGCGGTTCCCTGTGACCGTAGGACGTCCCGAGTTCACGTCGCCTAGCCCTAGAGACCTTCCAAAGGTGCCTGTTGAGCAACACCACAGCTGCCTGGAGGGAGGTGTTATAAAAGAATCACATGACTCTGAGGCTTGTGTCTGCACATTTAGCACTCAAGTCACAGGAAGAGACAGCACAAAGCATTTATAAACCATTTATAAATGACATGCATTACCCATTATTTAAACAGATAAAATTAATTTATCGTTTATCTAAGTTGATTATCAGCCTTTCCAGGGCTGCAAATCAGGCATTTTGCCCTGAAGCCATTGAAAAGGCGCAGCTAGATGAAAAGGACTACCGTGCCTATCTTCATGCCAGATGAATTTAGAAAAGAAATGATAAAAGGTTGAGGTGTTAAAAGAGATCTTTATCCCAGGATGTAGACTGCACTGCACTCTTTGTTTTGAATGAATAAGCAGGTGCATATCTGGAGAAATGGAGACCTATTCTTGGTTGATAAAAAAAAAAAAAAGTTATTCTTGGTTGATAAAAAAAAAAATAGTTGCCAGGCAGGGTGAATGGATTTGCAGTGGGCTCTGTCTGTGTCCTCACAGGTCAGCTGGCTGCACAGTCCCAGACAGGAGAAAAACTACACAGAGAAGCACCTCCGGATGGCTGGCAAATTCCAGTAGCACCTGGTTTGCAGGACAAGAACTGGGGGGGGGGTGACGCGTGGTGGCCCCGCAGCCTTGTGATATTCTGCACTGTCCCACAGACGTGTCACTGACGTCCCAGCTGAAGGCCCTGCAGTTGTGTGCTTTTGATCTTGACCGTTGGTTCTGATGCATGTTCTGAGCCCCTCCCTCCTCTCTGACAGGACGGTGTGTTTGAGCCCCCCCCTCCCCCCCCCCTCTCCGACAGGACGGTGTGTTTGCACAGAGGGGCCTAGACAGGGACCCAGCCTGAAACTCAAACAGTTACTCAACAGCCAATTTGTTGGTATCCATAACATGAGAGGCCTAAAGAGAGGAGGAGGTCAGTGTTGGGTGGGGGGGGGGGGGGGTCAATATTTGCCGTGCCCACGCAGACTTCTAATGATTATCCTAGTTGCTGGTTTGAGGGAAGTGACATCACGGCTCAGCAGGGAAGCTGTTGTGTCATTGTCCTTGTGATCGATGTCCTGCTTTACAGTGACACTACAAGTGAGTGGCTCTTTTGATAAGCCCAAGCCACCTGAGTACTATGCACACATCAGTGGCGCCGGAATGAGTTTGCAATAAGGGGGACAATTTTTTTTTTTTTTTTTTTTTGACGGCCCCCGAAGGGCGGTGTTTTTTCGGCGCCCGTGAGGGTGGCGACGAAAAATTGACGTTTTTATGGACGTTTGGATGATTTTTAGCCATATTTAGATGAATATCTCATTTTTAATTAACATTAGGATTATACTGTAGTAATGTAATTATTCAGTATTTTTCCTTTTCTCACTCACTTGGTGACCTGCTCTCCCTTTAGGTCATTTTATAATTACACTACAACAGACAGCAACACAGGCAGAAACACTGAACTTATTATTATTATTATTATTATCACTTCGAAACACAGTGCAAAACTTGTCATCTCAACACAAAAATAAAATAACAATAACCGTATACGATTATAGCAGCAGCCAATGACAGTGAGTGCAGTACAGAGTCCAGGTCTGTCTGTCTCTCAGGTGTAATAATCCCACAATGATCACGGCTTTAACAAGTGTCACAGGCTGTGTAAACAGTGTAAAGTGGGCTCTCTGTAACTTGATCCCTGGGTCTGTCTGTCTCAGGTGTAATAATCCCACAACGATCACGGCTTTAACAAGCATCACAGGCTGTGTAAACAGTGTAAAGTGGGCTCTAAGCGTCAGGGGCAGTTGCCCCCTCAGATATTTTTTTTTTTTTTTTTTTTTTAGGGGGACCAAATTTTAAGGGGGACAAAATGTCCCCATGTCCCCCTTGTTCCGGCGCCAGTGGCACACATATTCGTTAGGGCTGTGAATCTTCACTGGCCTCATGGTTCGATTCGATTACGATTCATCTGTCAACGATTCGATTCGATTCGATTCCACGATGCATCACAATGCATCTCGATACAGCTCAAAGTATGGCAGCTCCAAGTATCAAATCCTCAATTTTCTATATTTCTACTGCACATGGCTACTTTTCATCAATTAATACAAGCAGTCAGATAAAAAGTCCCCTTTTTTTACTTAGAAAGCGCATTAAAATCTGAATGTCAACAGAAATTTAAACATAAACGATTCAACGATTCATCTGTCAACGATTCGATTCGATTCACACGGCCGCATCTCGATGCATCGATTAAACGATTCATTTTGACACCCCTAATATTCTTCTTAGCTTAGCTTTTGAACGGCTTGGTAATGTTTGAAAATGCCACTGCGACAGTGAAAAGCTCAAGCATGTCCATCTCCTCCTCCTACACGATTGCAATCTCTTCCATCTGTGTGGTCTATATAGAATAGCTACACAACACACAGCGCTCAATGAGATGAATAGCCCAAGTCTTTGGCGAATAGCCGTTATCTCACACAGAGCAATCAAAACACAGGACCTTTTCCACAACCTCAATTATATCACTGAGACAACTGCCACCTTCAAGAGGCTGGTGGTAATTACTGTTATGACTTTGCTGTAATGACGAGGTCTCATGGTTAATATCTTTATGAACAACAATCCTGCATGTTTCAAGAGAGTAGCCATTCACACTTATCTATTAGAAACAATGTAGTGCATTTTTTGCACAGTTGGTGATAATTATAATGCAATTCATACTGTAGAAATGCAGTGTGTGTGTGTGTGTGTGTGTGTGTGTGTGTGTGTGTGTGTGTGTGTGTGTGTGTGTGCCTGTGTGACACTTATTTCAGGTTTTCTTCCTGTAATAAGACACTGTGGCTCGCCACAGAAACAAAGGTCCAGTCACACAGGCTAAATATAGTAGCTCTGTATTTGTGACACTTTTATATTTGGAGACAAACTGATCACAGTCGATTGGATGTCACAGGCGCCACTGTGTGTTGACAACACGCCTTCAAAAAGTGGAAATCTTTTCTGGCTTCGTGTACTTTCACTTTCAAGGCAACATCAGAGGAGAAGCTTAGGGAACCGTATTGCGACGGCTCCACGACTCAACCGGACATTTTTCATGTGTCCACTCTTGTCTCTTCTCATCTTCATCTTATGTCATCGTCATCTTCAGCTCATCTTCTACTGGCTCCACACAGGAGCCAGTAGGTCCTCCACGTCACATGTGTTCTCTCATCACTGTGGTTGTTGCTGAACAGCCCTCTTTTGTTAACCTTTATTTATCAAGGGAATGTTGGCATGAGTAGACGTGCTCTTCTACCAGCACCGCCCCGCCTGCACACACTTCATATATACTTATACACTCTCTCACTCACACAAGGGCGCCCCCCAGTAGAGCACAGAGCACTGGAGGGATGACATGCCTTGCCCAAGAGCAGATGACAGCACGATATAGAACATCTAAATCACATTAGCCTTTTTTATTTAGACAATCAATAGTTTAATGTAGTCATACATTTTCATTTCAGTTGCACATAGTTATTAATTTAATACTAAATAATAGTCTTAGACACACACACACACACACACACACACACACAAAACATTCATTTAAGGACAGCCTATGGCCCACATTTCCAGCTCATCTCTCTCTCCCCCCCCCCTCTCTCGCTCTCTCACACACACTCTCCCTCTCTCTCTCTCTCTTCATGGTACACAGTGTACAGGGTAATTTTGATAGCAGATAGATTCGGTCCGATGTAGGCCGCCTTCCGAATGTACATCAAACCAGTTGTAGTCTCATGTACGAAAACCTGGTCATGCTTTTTGCCTTGCGTGTAACTTCTCCGATTCTCTGCCCATTAAGTGTGTCAACATGTGTACTCATCCGTGACCGTGAACGTACAAGATCGCTCCTCTTGGCCAAGATTGTTAAAAATACATTTATTCAAGACCACTTCCAGGACTCCCGGCTCGAGCTTTGATCTCGAGTGGCTCTTTTCGTCACCTTTGGCTGTTAACTTCCATTCTGCATCAACGTCTTCATTCACTTTTCCCAGATGTTCCCCCCAGCTGGCTTTGGGGATTTGAACTGGCAACCCTCCAAGTCACGGGCCGACTTCTCCACCGCTGCCCCTATACAACATCAAACATACAAACCGTTACATCTTGCTACTGTGTGTCGTCGCTATGTGTGTGAGGCACATTACATATTTGAATGGATTATGAAGCAATGATTACACTTTGCTGTTCCTCTCTGCTATAATCCCTCATCCCCCTGCCTCTGCTTCTCCAGGCTGCCAGCTGCGCTTCCTACAGTTCATTCCTGCCTAATTGAGTCGTGTGCCGTTCCCAGGCTTCACATGATGCTCTGCTCTGTGTGGGCTAATGTAGTCCTCAACTTGCTTCTTTTAGTGGAGTGTTATGACTTTTTTTTTTAGATGTCAAAGAATGGATTTTGTTCAGATTCAGAATTGTTTGTTTCTTGAGAGGAGAGGGGAATGACTTCTGTACACTAATAATACAGTAGGCATGTTGTTGTTTTTGAGTTTGAAACGCAGCACTTTCTATCTGAAAGCTGAACTGTGGGACGAGGGAAGCGTGAAGAGCGTTAGTGCAAATGTGCAATTCTGGAATTCCTCTGATCAGCGTTCTGTGGAGAAAGCCAGGGTAGAGCTGCCCGTTCACTCGCCTCGCGTGCACCAACAGACAAAGCCCATTGGTCGAAACCAGTAAATAAGCTGTGCTCGTTCCTGTGTGAGAGATCAATTGTGTAAAAAAAAAAAAAAAAAAAAAGAGTTTAGCAAAGGCAATATAATTTATCTATTCCAGCTATTGCCGCTTTAATTCTAACAAGCTGTCATGTTTTTACAGCAAATTAATCCATTGCTGTTTTTGTTTTTCGATCACGTAAAATGTGGGATTATCTGGATAGGCTCAAGTTATTCATGCGTTTCGGAAGGTTTTTCTCTGTGCATTGTGGGTACAGTTCTGTTCTCTGAATTAGCATAAATTTGGTCCCCAAATGCTCAGCAGTACTTAAGCCATTTTCCTTGCCCATTAAATACAGCCACTTGCTCAAACATAGATAAGGGTATATCACAATAATAGCCAATGTGTCGTGCCAAAAGTACAGCAGGTACATAAGTTACCGTTTCATCAAGTCTCCTTTTCCCCCTCTCCAGACTATAGTGTCCAAGTATGGATCCCAGTTCCGTGGTAATTCTCAACACGACGCCCTGGAGTTCCTCCTGTGGCTGCTGGACCGCGTCCACGAAGACGTCAACCTGTCCTCCTACAGCAACAACAACAACAAGACCAAAGCCCCTGGGAAGGTAAGTCTCCACCAGGCTGCTGGCCAGTGGATAAGCAGTCAACCTGATCATTGTCGCTTCCATCTTTTGAGCCCTGCAGGGGATAGAAACGTTTCAGCTGCAACCTACAGCTTCATGCGGA
>NC_139644.1:31568816-31631316 GCF_964638095.1 Poromitra crassiceps | reverse complement strand
GCCTGGCTCCATTCAGTCTGTGGCTGTAGGCCTGGCTCCATTCAGTCTGTGGCTGTAGGCCTGGCTCCCTTCAGTCTGTGACTGTAGGCCTGGCTCCCTTCAGTCAGTGGCTGTAGGCCTGGCTCCCTTCAGTCACTGGCTGTAGGTCTGGCTCCCTTCAGTCTGTGGCTGTAGGCCTGGCTCCCTTCAGTCACTGGCTGTAGGCCTGGCTCCTTCAGTCTGTGACTGTAGGCCTGGCTCCCTTCAGTCTGTGGCTGTAGGCCTGGCTCCTTCAGTCAGTGGCTGTAGGCCTGGCTCCTTCAGTCAGTGGCTGTAGGCCTGGCTCCTTCAGTCTGTGGCTGTAGGCCTGGCTCCTTCAGTCAGTGGCTGTAGGCCTGTCTCCTTCAGTCAGTGGCTGTAGGCCTGGCTCCCTTCAGTCTGTGGCTGTAGGCCTGGCTCCCTTCAGTCAGTGACTGTAGGCCTGGCTCCCTTCAGTCTGTGACTGTAGGCCTGGCTCCTTCAGTCATTGGCTGTAGGCCTGGCTCCCTTCAGTCAGTGACTGTAGGCCTGGCTCCCTTCAGTCTGTGGCTGTAGGCCTGGCTCCTTCAGTCAGTGGCTGTAGGCCTGTCTCCTTCAGTCAGTGGCTGTAGGCCTGTCTCCCTTCAGTCTGTGGCTGTAGGCCTGGCTCCTTCAGTCTGTGGCTGTAGGCCTGGCTCCTTCAGTCTGTGGCTGTAGGCCTGGCTCCTTCAGTCAGTGGCTGTAGGCCTGGCTCCCTTCAGTCTGTGGCTGTAGGCCTGGCTCCTTCAGTCTGTGGCTGTAGGCCTGGCTCCTTCAGTCTGTGGCTGTAGGCCTGGCTCCTTCAGTCAGTGGCTGTAGGCCTGGCTCCTTCAGTCTGCGCTGTAGGCCTGGCTCCTTCAGTCAGTGGCTGTAGGCCTGGCTCCTTCAGTCAGTGGCTGTAGGCCTGGCTCCCTTCAGTCTGTGGCTGTAGGCCTGGCTCCCTTCAGTCTGTGGCTGTAGGCCTGGCTCCTTCAGTCTGTGGCTGTAGGCCTGGCTCCTTCAGTCTGTGGCTGTAGGCCTGGATCCTTCAGTCTGTGGCTGTAGGCCTGGCTCCTTCAGTCAGTGGCTGTAGGCCTGGCTCCTTCAGTCAGTGGCTGTAGGCCTGGCTCCCTTCAGTCAGTGGCTGTAGGCCTGGCTCCCTTCAGTCAGTGGCTGTAGGCCTGGCTCCTTCAGTCTGTGGCTGTAGGCCTGGCTCCTTCAGTCAGTGGCTGTAGGCCTGGCTCCTTCAGTCAGTGGCTGTAGGCCTGGCTCCTTCAGTCTGTGGCTGTAGGCCTGGCTCCTTCAGTCTGTGGCTGTAGGCCTGGCTCCTTCAGTCAGTGGCTGTAGGCCTGGCTCCTTCAGTCAGTGGCTGTAGGCCTGGCTCCTTCAGTCAGTGGCTGTAGGCCTGGCTCCTTCAGTCTGTGGCTGTAGGCCTGGCTCCTTCAGTCAGTGGCTGTAGGCCTGGCTCCCTTCAGTCAGTGGCTGTAGGCCTGGCTCCCTCAGTCAGTGGCTGTAGGCCTGGCTCCCTTCAGTCAGTGGCTGTAGGCCTGGCTCCCTTCAGTCAGTGGCTGTAGGCCTGGCTCCCTTCAGTCAGTGGCTGTAGGCCTGGCTCCCTTCAGTCAGTGGCTGTAGGTCTGGCTCCCTTCTGGCTAAAGCAAGGCTTGGTCTTCTCTCTTATATTGAAGGTGACGCTGTATCATTCCATTATTAGAACGAGAGCGTCCCACAACCCAGGCTGACCCTCGCAGAGATCAATAGCACTGAGAGAAATTGAGAAATAGTGACAGGAATCTGTGTGTGTGTGTGTGTGTGTGTGTGTGTGTGTGTGTGTGTGTGTGTGTGTGTGTGTGTGTGTGTGTGTGTGTGTGTACACACACACACACACACACACACACACACACACACTGTCTGTAGTCTGTGTGCCCAACAAAGACTGTATGGACCTCAGTTTACTGAGCCATGAGAAATGTGTCTTTGCTGTTTTATTATTACTAGTGCAGTGGCCGTTCCCCCATGCACCCCCCCCCCCCCCCCCCCCCCCCCCCACACACACACACACACACACTGCACTCTGTCAGGTCTCCCTAAGCGCAAGTTTGAAGTCGATCCGACAAACGGTTCTCAAGATACGTGAAGGACAGGCATACAGACAGTCAGTCCTGGAATAAGTCCAAATTGCATGAAATGGGGATATTCCCTCTGGAAACCAGCTCCAGAACTGCAATCTGTCTAGCTAGCCAGTTGTGCGTTCCCTTACAAAAACTACTAACGTTATAGCAGTCATGTGCATTTATTATAGCCTATACTATTCCCCCGACGAACGTTATGCAGACTGCAGCTGTTTGATATGCGGGCGTCGTCTTTCAGAACGGACGCTAATTAGGCTACTTCATGGGAATAATTTGCTTTACAAAAAACTGGAACCAAAAGATAAGAATTTGCCTTGTACCTAATACATGATGGTGCCTCTGTGATCCATAAAGTCGATCAGATGAATATTGAAAGCCTTGTTACCATGCTGCATGTGGAGAACACTTTCGTGTTTTATCACTTTGATGTTCTTAACGACCGCAGCTGCACGTTGGCTGGCTACATCGGCGATGTTTGGTTGTTGAATGAATTCGTTCATCATACAGTAGCCTCGGCTACACTAACCTATGAAAATGTTCATTTAGGCTAGGAGGAGCTGGGTGGAAATTCCTCCCCTCGCCTCATTTCAATCCGGGAGGGGTGGTTGTCACCTGAAAGCACACCCCAGGACGGGAATGTGGCGGTGCTGCTTATTATATATTATATATAATAATAATATTATATAATATTGCGCTATCTGTGTGTGAACTGTGAACGCGGCTATAGAAAATCTTAGGGTGTATTCCAGACATGGGACCAAGTCACTTCGGTCCAAGTCTCAAGTAAGCCCCAGGTCATTTGGTCCAAGTCTCAAGTAAGTCCCAAGTCATTTGGTCCAAGTCTCAAGCAAGTCCCAAGTCATTTTGTTTTGGGCAAGTCAAGTCAAGTCAAGTCACAGGTTTTGTCAAGTCAAGTCAAGTCGAGTCCTTAGTTAAGGCAAGTCAAGTCCCAAGTCAAGTCACTTTTTCCCCCATGCCCAAATACTGCAGTCTTACCTTTCTTTATAAAGAAAAAGACATGGTATTAATACCTGTCTAATAGTGGTCATATTATTGGCCAATGTACACTATCTAACTCGTTCAAAAAGTATGACGAATTGAATTTGTGTTCTAATCATTGATATTCAGTGAAATAAATGTAATCAAACAAAAGATTCCGCCCCTGTCCCTTCTGCCTGTTTGAAGAATATCGGAGCTGTGTGCAATCCAGTGAGAGGATTGATTGACGGCCAGTCATCCAATCACGACAATGCTATAAGGAGGAGCATGACTGGATTGGATGACTCAGTCATGATCCCCCTTATGGCATTGTGGTGATTGGATGACTGGCTGTCCGTCACGCTCCTCTCTCCGTCTCCTCTCCCAATGCCGCTCCAGCTTGCACTCGCCATGCACTGACTGACGCATACCGGACAGACAGAGAAACTTGGACAATGTTACGTTATTATTTCATTATTTAAACAGACAAACACAAACAAGTCATCCAAGTCATCACCTCTCAAGTCAAGTCAAGTCTCGAGTCTTTAACTTCCAAGTCCAAGTAAGTCTCAAGTCATTTATGTTTTTGTCAAGTCATCAAAACAGTACTCGAGTCCAAGTCACCAAGTCTCAAGTGCCCATCTCTGGTGTATTCCCACCTATCTCGTTTGGAGCAGTTGTTCCTAAACAGAGAGCGTTTTCTCCCTTGGTGCGGTTCGTTTGGGGCAGTGTGAACACAGCAATCGCACTCGGACAAAACAAGCGGACCGAGATCGCAAAGAAAGGGTGGTCTCGGTCCGCTTTAAACGAACTCTGGTGTGGTTCGTTTGTGGTGAGAACGTGATCCGACCTCGATCCGACACAACTGCAGGAAACAGTGCGCATTTTTGGATAAAACAGCTGCCGTAGTCAGTCATCTGTGCTAATGGCCTGAAGAACGAGCATTTTTATCGTTTAAAAACATCTTAATTCAGATCTTACCCTGCTAGCCGGTCGCTCCTAAATTCAGATCGTGTTTTGGCGACTTGTGAAATCATCACATCACATCAGCAGTTTGAACTCGATCAACTTATCTGGTCTCCATTAAATAAATGAAAACAAGTCGTGGTAATCAGAGTCAGCCTTCTTTGTGATAAGATTGCCATGGTTCAATTAGACAATCAGACTGATTGCATGTCTTCCTCGAAATGTCCGTATAGGCTATTATTAAATTATTTATTAATATTTTATTCCTGACAGACAGGACAGGTGTTCATATGCGTAATCCTCTGAAGTCTCTGTGATAGTAATAGCAGAAGTTGCGAGGGTCTTTGATCTTCTATCTCCAAATTCCCGATAGATAGCCTAAATAAATACATACTTACATAGGCTACATAAATAAACAAATAAATAACTTTCTCCCTCTCTCTCCCAATCCCTCCCTCTTTCTTTCTCTCTCTCTCTCTCTCTCTCTCTTTCTCTCTCCTTGCACGGGGCACGCCCAACGTAGCCTACAATGTAGGTCTAACAAAACGCATTCTTATAATCATATAGAAAAATCTCTGGCAATTGAGAGGCTATTAGCCTACCGGAGTGTCTCCTGGCTAATCCAGGAGGCTTGGCAACTATTTGGATCGTTTGATTTGTGGCTCTGTGAACACAAACGAACCAAGGCACTAATGCAACAATTTTATCAATTAAGTACCTGAATCGGAACAAAGCAAACGACCCAGAGGTGTAAATACACCCTGAAAATCTTACTTGACGAGCTCCGCTAATTTCCTGTGTTTCCTCCACTCTTCTTGTTCGTCCCGTCCCGTCCCATAGAGCCACGTTTCAAATGGGGGTACGCGTAGCCCTGGAGGAGTGCTACAGGGGCCAGGTATTTGAGAGAAAGGGGGAAATGGAAAAAAAGTAAGAATAAATCATGAAAATATTTGTTTTTTTGTTTTTTTAAAGATATATTTTTTTTAGATAAACATCAGATTTAAAAGATGAACTAGAGAACTATACTTAGACAAATATTTCCAAATAGTAGTAAATCCAGCAGGCATGATGGGAAATGAGGGCAGTCGTGTCATCAAGCGTGCATTCGCACCTTGAAGCAAAATGTAGTCCGCTAAAGGGGTACTCAGATTCATGAAATCTGAGAAAGGGGGTGCTGAAGCCAAACAGGTTTGAGAACCACTGCCGTAGAGAATGCAGTGGCAATCTGATAGGGCAACAAAGCTTCAATGTCTCTGCGAGCCGATTTGCCCTGCAGAGGGCATGGCAGGGCCTGGAGACTAGAGCTGCCATGACAAAAACATAATAAAAAATAATCGACAACTATTTTGATAATCGATTAATTGTTTTGAGCACAATTTTAAGAGAAAAGGTCTAAATTCTCTGATTCCAGCTTCTTAAACGTGACTATTTTCTGGTTTCTTTACTCCTGTATGACAGTAAACTTATATTATCTTTGATATTTGACAAAACAAGACATTTGAGAGCGTCATCTGGGACTTTGGGTGACAGATCGTCATTTGCTATCATTTTCTGACATTTTATAGACTAAACAACTAATCGATTAATCGAGAAAATAATCGACAGATTAATCGATTATGAAAATAATCGTTAGTGGCAGCCCTACTGGAGACAGATGGCATGGCAGGGGGCTGGGCCTGGAGGCAGAGGTCATGGCAGGGGGCTGGGGCTGGAGGCAGGGGGCTGGGCCTGGAGGCAGAGGTCATGGCAGGGGGCTGGAGCAGAAGGCTGGGGCTGGAGAGCTGCTGATAAGACCTGTCATAATGAGTCAGCGGCACCTCCAGGAGAACATCGTCACACCTTGTTAACACCCGAGCTGCCGCTGAGGTGTGGACGGACCGAAACCTGAGGCCTCGCTTTATAAAAATGTTACTTGACTTAACAGCTGATTCTGACAGATTATGATCAAATAAAATGGAAAAAATAAAAAAGACATTTAACCACATAATCTTGGACAATGATGTATTTTTATATATCAGGGGGGGACTGAAATAGCATAACCTCTGGTTTTGGGATCAAGATTAGTTTTACATAAAGTGTACTTGTAACTGTAACTGTAGCTTGGATTTGTCAAAGCCATTTTATTTAGCCTACCTATCCTTCCTCTCATCTCCTTTGCCTTCTCCCCACTGATAAATATAGACTCTCCATTTCATTATGACTTGTCTGAGCAGTGCCTGCTCCCTAACTGGAGAACTGCCCGACTGCAAAGCCCCATCTTGTCTCTGCATGGCAACAGTATAGGCCCTCCTGTGTTGTTATGCTGTTGTTGCTTCATCGTGTATACAGTCTGCATTAGTCTGATTTAAATGTCAATAATGGCTGACCTTTTTGACCTAATTGCTAAGTAATACACCCCCATACTACCTCTTCCTCTCCCACGCACTAAGGTCCACACTGCCATAGACTTCACATAGCCAACATCTGCTGTGCACTTTAAAATACAAATGAATGCAACATACATACCATTCATCTTGTCATTCCAAGTCTCTCAGCATGCACTGTGCAAGCGCTTTCAAACAACTCTGCCATTCCAAAAATGGAGTAGCCGAAATTCAAATCACTTCTGAAAGTGCAAAAATAACACTGCAGTGTTTAACACATTGAGTGCCAGCCGTTTTTTCAATCCTGTAGGTAAGTTGTGCCAGGTTTTTTTTTGAGGATTCTGGCTCATTTTACAACAGCCGAGGATTCTTTTCTGTTAAGACTTCGTGAACACCAATCATCTAAAAATAACTAATAGAATGTGTGCTTTCTCTGTCTAAAAGAGTTAGTTTGCAGAGTTAGTAGTTATGTAGATATTAGCCGTTGAGTACAGCATGGTTTTAGCGTATGAGACAGGAAGCTGAGATAATCGCAGTTTTGTGAAATTCAATCAAACAGCAGAACAGTCACCTGCCTGTGATTATGGGTGCCCTTGGGCAAGTCTGTATACTGTATTGTGTGTGTTTGTGTGTGTGTGTGTGTGTGTGTGTGTGTGTGTGTGTGTGTGTGTGTGTGTGTTCGCGCGTTGCTCCGCGGCTCTACAGCGTGTCTGTCTCCCACTCTGTGTGCTCTCTCTCTCTCTCTCTCTCTCTCTCCTCTCTCTCTCTCTCTCGGGACTAGAGAGAGAGAGAGAGAGAGAGAGAGAGTGTGTGTGTGTCTCCAAACTCCTCCCTCCGTCTGTGCTGCTGAGGGAGGATTCTCCGCGGCCGTCTGGACTGTAAAACTGTTTCTTGAGGTGTCGGCTGAGAGCTTTGAATAAGCTTTTGCGATTCTGGTCTTATTTATGCGCAAAGGTACTCGAGTGTGTGTGTGTGCGCGCGCGCGCGCGCGTGTGTGTGTGTGTGTGTGTGTGTGTGTGTGTGAAATCGAAAGAGTTTTCGCCCAGCTACTTCCTTGAAAATTACACTGGCTTTCTCCAGCGCGCTGGCTGGCTGTGGCTCTGGCTGTGGCTGGCTGTGGCTTTATCTCTGTCTTGGGAGAGAACTGTCGCCACTTAGTGGTCGGTAAAATAGATTATACACATTCTCTTCCTCCCAATATTGATATAGAAGACGTAAAAGGGGTTGATTGATGTCCCACCGTCAAAAAAAAAAAATGTTTATGTAAGACGAGATAGCTCGTCTATGGCACTCAACCGTTGGATTATGTAAGACGAGATATCTCGGCTATGGCACTCAACGTGTTAATTGGTTATTCGGTCTCTATATTTGGTCATGGCCTCATAACCAAAGGCTACGGCCAGATTTTTTCACACGCCACATTTAATGCTGCGGTCAGTTTCAGCCACTTCAGCAGTAGGCTTGCTCTTGCTAGTTTAACAAGCTGCACACAGAAGCCGCTGCACACTGACTGTTAAGTGTTGTTTGGCTAATTTTGCAAAGTGTGTGATCTTTGAGGAGGCTCAGCTAATGGACTGCAGAGTGTATTGACACAACACGCTGGACCTTTGACAATCACACAATCTAAAAGCCAGAGCAATTTAGAGAGAGAGTGGTGTCAGCGGAGGACCAAAATGCGTGACTCATTAGCCAATGAACAGCCAGGAACTGGGTCTCGCGCTACTTTTGAATGCTAAAATAAAGCTGATAATCTACAATTTGATTCTTTAAAAAAAAACTTTCGAAGTACAACACAAACTGTCCATTGTGCGGCAACTCGACAGTGCTGCTTAATCCAGAACCTTACTTCCTGGAACTCTTGAGAGTAAAAAACTGGTCCATTGGAGTGAATGGAGATGTCGCGACTCTTCTGTATACATGGCTCTGTTAAAAGCCAGGCGGTTTCACGATTGTGCTGTAGCTTTAAAGTTGCTGGAGATGTGCCTTTGTGTGGGATGGACTGTGATACTGATAGTTGCATGTATTATTATGCAACTATCAGTCCATCCCCTTGTTCTCTGTGCTGTTTTATAGGAGGCTATGAAAACCAGTATCATGTTTATTTAGGGACGATTTCAGAAGAATAATGTGTACAATATGCTGCATGAGTAAGTGTCCCCTGCAGAGAGAGAGAGAGTGAAAGAGAGAGAGAGAGAGCAGCAGCACTGTGGCCTCTGTCCAGAGCAGAACATCTCTTGTGACAGTTGTCTCTTGTGTTTGTCCAGGCCTGCTGCCACCAGCCCGTGTGGGGTCTTTGCACACACCGTCGTCGTCATGGATCTCTGTTTTATCAGCGAGGAAACATGTGGTCTAATGCCTCAGCTCAGGGTCAGGAAGAGCAGGCAGATAATTCCAGTAATCCCTTCTCTCTGTGAATCCCTGTCTACTCCTTGCCTTATTCCCACTCCCAGCCTCATCCCGTCACAGGTCTTACAGACCTCTAGAAGAATGTACGGTAAAGCTGTGGTATGCAGTCTGCTATCAGTCTGCCACCCACAAAGGAGCTCCGTGAGGGGCAGAGAGGGCTTTTCGCAACTTCACTGAGGGGAGGACAGAAAGAAAGCTGTCTACACTAGTAGACATGCACCATATTGGATTTTTTTTAATTATTTATTTTATTTTTTGCCGATATCCGTCCGATATGCTGATTTTTTCCAATTCTTTTGGCCGGATGCCGATAATGTACCACATTCTTTTTCCACCCAAAGAACATCAAGTCTGTCCTGTAGTGGAATTAACGCATTATTATGCCTCCTCTTGTCATGATGGCCCACTGGCAGATTCAGACTGATACAGTACTGTAGATACGATGCTGTTCAACATGCACACATTCACGAGGCAAAATAAGAAAACTACAGCTTAGGATACGTAAAACATGCCATATATATTTTTTATGTAACATTTTCTTTCAGACAAAAAACTATAAGATTAATTCATTCATTCAAGCATTTAGTCAAGCATTTGGGCATAATTAAAGCATCATTTTATCGGCCTGTCATATCGGCACAAATGTTTGTTTCAGGTCGATGACGATATTTCATTTGAACCCATTGATACCTGATGCAGCATTTGTGTGTGTATCCCTTTAAGACCGCGAACCGCTTAAAGGGATACGCACAGTCGCACACAAATGAGGGATATACACGCAAATGCTGCATCAGGTATCGATGGGTTAAAGTCTTTATGGATGATGTGCCGATATCATCATGCATCCAATCTGCACACATATCTAATAGATGATGTAATAGATTCTATTGCATCATGTGTGCAGATTAATTATAGATTATTTTGCATCAACATGTACTTGCAGCCACACCGCTTAACATCAAACGTTAGCAGCCTCTGTTGATGTCTCATCTCCAACATTCTGATTCGTTGTGTTTTTTGTTGTTGTTGTTGTTGTTTGCTTGTGTGTTTGTTGTGCTGTGTTCCATGCTGGGCTCCAGCGCTGCCGCTGCCGCTGGCTGGCAGAGTCGTGCAGGGTCACAGGCAGGCTGAGGGGAGGCGTCAGCCCCGCTTACCAGTCCGCGCACGTTCCTCCTCCTAGCCGAGGAGTCAGCGAGCTCCCCTCTCCCTCCCTGCTGCTCGCTCAGGACCCTGTGGGCCTGAGCCTGGGCCGCCCTGCTGCTCGCTCGGGACCCTGTGGGCCTGCACACTCCCCTCCCTGCTGCTCACTCAGGACCCTGTGGGCCTACACACTCCCCTCCTTCCCTGCTGCTCACTCAGGACCCTGTTCCTACACACTCTCCTCCCTCCCTGCTGCTCGCTCAGGACCCTGTGGGCCTACACACTCCCCTTCCTCCCTGCTGCTGGCTCAGGACCCTGTGGGCCTACACACTCCCCTCCTTCCCTGCTGCTCACTCAGGACCCTCTTCCTACACACTCCCCTCCCTCCCTGCTGCTCGCTCAGGACCCTGTGGGCCTACACACTCCCCTCCTTCCCTGCTGCTCACTCAGGACCCTCTTCCTACACACTCTCCTCCCTCCCTGCTGCTCGCTCAGGACCCTGTGGGCCTCCCTCCCTGCTGCTGGCGTAGGACCCTGTGTTCCTACACACTCCCCTCCCTCCCTGCTGCTCGCTCAGGACCCTGTTCCTACACACTCCCCTCCCTCCCTGCTGCTCGCTCAGGACCCTGTGGGCCTACACACTCCCCTCCCTCCCTGCTGCTCGCTCAGGACCCTGTGGGCCTACACACTCCCCTCCCTCCCTGCTGCTCGCTCAGGACCCTGTTCCTACACACTCCCCTCCCTCCCTGCTGCTCACTCAGGACCCTGTGGGCCTCCACACTCCCCTCCCTCCCTGCTGCTCACTCAGGACCTTGTGGGCCTACACACTCCCCTCCCTCCCTGCTGCTCGCTCAGGACTCTGTGGGCCTACACACTCCCCTCCCTCCCTGCTGCTCGCTCAGGACCCTGTGGGCCTACACACTCCCCTCCCTCCCTGCTGCTCGCTCAGGACCCTGTTATCCCCTCCCTCCCTGCTGCTCGCTCAGGACCTACACACTCCCCTCCCTCCCTGCTGCTCACTCAGGACCTTGTGGGCCTACACACTCCCCTCCCTCCCTGCTGCTCGCTCAGGACCCTGTTATCCCCTCCCTCCCTGCTGCTCGCTCAGGACCTACACACTCCCCTCCCTCCCTGCTGCTCACTCAGGACCTTGTGGGCCTACACACTCCCCTCCCTCCCTGCTGCTCACTCAGGACCCTGTGGGCCTACACACTCCCCTCCCTGCTGCTCGCTCAGGACCCTGTTCCTACACACTCCCCTCCCTCCCTGCTGCTCGCTCAGGACCCTGTTCCTACACACTCCCCTCCCTGCTGCTCGCTCAGGACCCTGTGGGCCTACACACTCATTGTTTTGTGGCGCGCGTTTGTTCGTCATCACTTAGCACAGGAGACCCAGAGCCCAAAGGGAAAGGGGAATCCCCCGCCCCTGTGTGCATCTCCCTCTCCTGCAACCCCCCTGAGACACCGAGTGTCATGGCGGTCTGCGATACAGTACACTACACACATGCTCACACGCAGTCTAACGTTTACCGTCGTCAGCTCGCCATGGCTTTTGCATCGCGTGGTGCGCATTCTCGTTTGATTTGTTGATCGTTTATCACTTGGGAAACAGTGCAAGTGTGAAGTTCTCTCTCCCTCTCTCTCTCTCCCTCTCCCTCTCTCTCTCTCCCTCTCTCTCTCTCTCTCTCTCTCTCATGCATGAGCTCTCTCTGTTTTATGAATGTGGCTCTTTGTAAGTCAGGGGAAGAAAGAGGGACTTGTTGTGCAGCGCTGGTACAGGGAGGGAGAGGTGAGGCTGAGTTCCCAGCAACAGTGCGGCAATGGGTGGCGAAGCAGTAAATAGTAGTGACAGGTAGACAGATAGAGCAGAGAGATAACTTGATTACTTTGATTCTGCACGCCAAAACTGCAGAATGGGACTTTTTCTTTCTTTTTTTGCCGATGTGTCTATCCAAATGAAAGCACAGCACTTACTAGATAGTCTTTTCAGACCAGAGTCAAATAAAGGTGGGCTATCAAACGAGTATGGATTGAATGCAGTTAGCTTACAACAAAATGCATTTTAGAGATTTGACATAGGCCTGCCATTCATATAAGTCTTTAGATTGTAATTTCTCAATCATCTCCCTATGGTCACTATCAATGGGCCTATTTTCACAGCTGCCATTCTGTGTCTAAAAGGCAGGATAAACACAGGTGCAACCCAACTCACTAATTAGGGCCCCAGCACTGGAACACCTAAATGGACTGGAAGTTGAAAACCCAAATTAATGTTTTGGTGCACCTGTGCTACCTCCTGCCTTTTAGACAGAAAATGGCTGCTGTGAAAAAAAGGCCTGTATGATCTTGTTTCTCCAGTATCTCAGATAAATGTGAGTTCATGACTTGGTTCTGTTTTGGAGTTATTTCAAGAACATAGCAAGTACAGTAGTACATGACCACAGCAGCACGTCTCACCACACAACTTCTCAGTTCGATGGTCACAGGGCTGTGTGGTCAGCGCCGCTCCCCGCTCCTGTCAAGACTGGATGCGGACGGTTCCTTTGTGATTCCTTTTCTGTGTGTGTGTGTGTGTGTGTGTGTGTGTGTGTGTGTGTGTGTGTGTGTCTGTGTGTCTGTGTGTGTGTGTGTATGTGCGTGCGCTTGCGCATGTGTGAGTGTGTGTGCATGCGCATGTGTGTGTGTGTGTGTGTGTGTGTGTGTGTGTGTTTCCTCTCCCCTCCCAGCCTTTGATTCTGCTTGTCCTGCCAAGCTGAAACGGCTTCCTGCGGCCTGGAGCCGCCCAGCTGGAAAAGCAGCTTGGAGGGAAGGGTCCAAATATGACCACTCTGTGTTTGAGCTCCTCCTTCACCTCCGACCCAGAACGCTGTTGATTGGCTACGAGCCCCGAGCAGCACCCCCCCCCCACCCCCCCCAGCCCCACACACACACACACACACATCCACCCCACCACCCATTACCGTATAGTAGATGATGGGATGTGATCTATCAGTTTCCAAACAAGTGGTGGAGGTTGATTTTGAGGCCGTCTCCAGCTCTCTTCGTCTTTCTGTAAGCTGTGGGGTCGCTCACTGAGGAGACAACAGACACATTAAGCTCTAACTGTCTGATGGCTCCAGACAAGCCAATGCATCACCCTGCTTTAAAGACCAGTTAAAGGACATTTCTATTAGCGATGGGAATTACAGCCCTTTGAAGGGAGCCGGATCTTATGGCTCCGCTCCTTTCCCAGAGCCTGTTTTTATGAGGCGCGGGGTGCTCGTTCTTTCTATGAAATAACCACGAGGATAATGATAGGGTAAGATTTGGATCAGAACCCAACAATATAATTTCAATATAATTTCATTTTGCACGTGTGCACTAGGATTCGCAGCAGCACTAAATCACTCATATTGCCAGAGCTAATCTCAACGATCTGCATTGTCAACATGACACACGGTGATGCCATGATATGCCTCCTCTTTGTCAGTTGATTTGACCCTCTGTATGAAATCACCTCGGCCACTTGCACCGTTGGATGTTGTGTTTTTACGTGGCGGTGAAGATTGTTTTTTGACCCTGGCTGATTCAAATGAGATTTTTGCTTTGCAATTATTGCACTCCGCTTCATCGTTGCTTTTATTGTTGAAGTGCATCAAAATGCTGCTGCGTTTTCGATTTTGGATCATTCACGCGAGACCACCCGGCGCCTGGACTTAGGGCAGGTGAAATTTGGCTCCGTTCCCTTCGTTTGTACCAAAGAGCCGTTGAAAAGAATAAGATCATTCGCAAAAGTAACACCAGTAATTTCTATAAACTGCACTCATGTCCTGTAGCAAGGCCTCCCTACTGTGCTGGTTTTTTCTTTTTCTTTTTCTTTTTCTTTTGTCTTTGTTTTTGTTTTTCATTCAGTTGCGGAGAGCTTTTTCAAATAGAGTGAAGGTTTCTATTTGCATTCTTAGAGTGTGCTTTTGAGTTTAATCGGTCCTGATCACTTAAAAACTACACACAAGTGTTAGAAGAGAGAGTATAAATCAGAAGCGCACAAATCTTTGAAAGGGTCATATTTTGAACCTTGCATAAATTTGCCTTCAAATGTGTGTTGCGGTGCCCCAGGATGAATAAAGTGCTTAATCTTGTTTTTCAGCCAAATGCAGCTGAAAGTATTCCTTGAATTAATTTCAAGAATAAACCCTCGCTCGCACGCAAATTACTCCCAACCCTGGACTCTGATTGGCAGACAGTACAGGCCCCCACAATTCATCTGACGCAGATTTGCTGAGTGGAGCCGTTCCAGAGTCAAGTCAATTCAATTGGTTGAAAGCTCGCTGACTGGAGTCATTTAAACTGTGTTGTTGATTGGAATGTTTTGAGCAGGGAGGGTTGCCAGTCACACCAAAGTCCACTTTTAATGTGTTATATCTGGAGTTAATTTGGACCTGCTTGCGAATGGATTTGTCAAAAAGCAATAATTATAAATCACGATGCACAAACAAATGCCAGAGAGAGAGAGAGAGAGAGAGAGAGAGAGACATTAAAGAGCTTGAATCAAATAAATATAGCAACATTTATTCCCATAATATTGTCCCTTTAACATATCTAATAAATCCTATTATAAATTGTTTATGGCTGCTCGTTACGGTATTTATGCATAAAGATACCTAACTGGTACCAGAAATTGCCGTCTGTCTGTCTCTCTCTCTCTCTCTCTCTCTCTCTCTCTCTCTCTCTCTGTCTGTCTCTCTCTCTCTCTGTGTGTGTCTCTCTCTGTCTGTCTCTCTCTCTCTGTCTGTCTCTCTCTCTCTCTCTCTCTCTCTCTCTGTCTGTCTATGTCTCTGTCTCTCTCTCCTGATGTGTGATGTCATTTCATCCTGTAACCTGCGGGGGCAGTCTGCTGCTTGTCGCCACAGAGTCGTCATCATCAGCCGCGGAAGCAGCAGGCAGGGTACTAATAAAGCTCATCAGCCCAGGAGGGCCGACCTCCCTTCATTAGAATTAATTTCCCCCTCAGCCTCTCTCTCCCGCGGCTCACTTAAAGGTAGGATAAACCCCCTCAGCCTCTCCCGCGGCTCACTTAAAGGTAGGAGAAATCCGCTTAGGAGGCACCGTGGATCCACTTCCCAAAGTCATATTCAGCAGCAAACTGTGCCAGAGCTACGCTAACGCGTTCAAAGAAATAGCTCCCAGGTCTCCTCTTGGTTTGGAGGAGAATGCTTTCTAAAGAGGGCCACCTGCCTTCTCTCTCTGTCCAGAGCCATAGCCATGGTATTTCCATAGAAACAAGAGGTGGAAGAAGGACCGGAGTCGAGAGGCTCATAAACATGGCATCAGGGAGGGATGATTGTCTCTACTGGGCTCGAATGTTTGCAACCTTATGTTATGTCTTTTATTACTTTAAGACACTTATGTTGTGTCTTTTATTGCTTTAAGACACTGCTGCTTCACTGCAGGGATAGTCTAGTCTAGTGTACAACTGCTTCTGGTTGTTGCTCACGTACAAATGGCAAAGATCTCACTATTTGGTGGTATTTTTGGCTCATTTATTTGTCCTAGAAAATCATTCATGTGATGAAAGTCCTCATCACCACCAGTAGTACTTAACTATGGCAATCTCATTCAGTCATTTAGCAGCCTTTTTCCTAATCAGGGTCATGGGGGGGCTGGAGGCTATCCCGGCATGGGACGGGGCAAAAGGCAGGGGAACACTGGGGACGGCACACCAGTCCATCACATTGGCTAACATACAGTACAGGCACACAAACCCACTCACACGCAATTAGTCTCCAATCCGCCTGACTTCTGTTTTGGGAATGTAGGACGAAAATGGAGCACCCAAAAACAAACACATGCAAACTCCACATAGAAAAGACTGCGGTTTGAGATCAAACCGACAACAATGCTACGGTCGGTAACCATTGGGAGCTCATAGTTTCTCAGGTTAATTAGAAGGAAAAAGGAGGGAGGAACCAGGGAGCAAGACTCATCATTTTGTCCTTGTGTGATGTCCTGAAGTCACCACTTTCATTCTCTTTACTCACTGGCATTTATGCAGCGTCAGTCAGCAGGTGCCTCCAATGAGTCCTATTTGGGTCAGATAATTCAGAGGGGGGTTTAGAAAGCCTATGGTCATGTTGATGTCAAAACACTCATGTGCCGGCCGGGGCGTGGGTAGTGTGGAGGTAAAGCTCCCGCCTACCACCGCGGAGACCCGGGTTCAATTCCCACTTAGCGGCACCTCCGGCTTTGTCAGACGTTCGGGTGGGAATCCGGTGCGGCATGAGCCCTGG
Source organism: Poromitra crassiceps (assembly GCF_964638095.1). Lineage (NCBI taxonomy): Eukaryota > Metazoa > Chordata > Actinopteri > Beryciformes > Melamphaidae > Poromitra > Poromitra crassiceps. Next base: position 31,615,054 of record NC_139644.1, on the reverse strand, counting down.
TTGCTGCACGAGCGCCCCCTCTGGTCGGTCGAGGGGCCTGCTCGGGAGGGAGGGAGGGGAACTGGGGGGGGGGAATAGCGTGATCCTCCCGAAGTGTTACGGCCTGCCGGTGAAACTCCTCGCTGTCGGGTGAAAAGAAGTGGCTGGCGACTGCACATGTATCGGAGGAAGCATGTGCGAGTCTACGGCTCTCTCTCCCGGATCAACAGAGAGGGTGGAGCCACGACCGGGACTGCAGAGGGAATTGGCTAAGTACAACTTGGGAGAAAATGGGAGAAAATGGGAGAGAGAAAAAAATGATTGCACCTTGCAGAGTGATTTATTTTCTCGGTGTGGCTCTATGTGTCACACTGTCATTCAGAAAGTGTGCTGACAGTGAGTGCAGTGCATCAAGACAGGCTTCTCATCTTCTTCAAGATTCAAGATATTAATTGTCACTCTGTTGTAGGACACACGTGTGAACCTCTTGTGCTAGGGGCTCCATTACAAGACGTAGTGCAGGTACAGTAGGTGCATAGTCACAACAACAGTAATATGTATGTATGTAAATAAGGCAAACTGTAAATAAGGCAAACAGTGAGGGGGGAAGCTATAGAACAGCAATAAAATAGAATAAATAATAAAAATAGCACCACTTGTCAGTGGAAGGTGCAGTCAGGGCAAGTTGTGCAGCAGCCAGCAATGTGCAAATGGTACTTCCTGTCTGTCTAATCCAGTGGTTCCCAAACTTTTTCTGTCAGGCCCCACTTTTATGCTATAGGAACATTTACCCCCCCCCCCCCCCCCCCCCCACCCCACACACACACACACACACACACACACACACACCGCACCCCAAATGTGTCTTTGCCTATTGTCTGACTTGAAGAATAAATAAAAAACAACGTTCAAAAAGATTAATAGTAAACAGTAGATTGCTTTCTGATATATATCTCATATATTTGTTGTAAACATTCTTGAATATATTTTCACATTTAAAGTAAGATTAACTTTTTTTTACATCGAACAGTGCAGCAAAATGTCACAACTTTTTAACAGCAGGAGAGAGGGAGACAGACAGACAGACAGACAGACAGACAGCGACTTGGGTACCCATAGAATCCATTTTCATTCACATATCTTGAGGTGAGAGGTCAAGGGACCCTTTTGAAAATGTTTTTTTCCTCGCCAAATGTTTTGCCTAACTTTGGAACATTATTTAGGGACATGGTTGGTACAGATGGATGTACAGATGGATGAATTATTAGGTCATCTAGTTTGATATGATACCAGACAGAGAAATTACAAATCAAAGGGTTAAAAATCTCGTGAAAATCAGGAGTGTTGGCAGGTATGTGTCGCCCTGTAGTTCAGTTTGGGAACCAATGGTCTAATCCATCGTAATTTTTTCTTGCTCTCTCATTGCTTCATTGAACTCCTTCTCATTAACATCCGGTGTTGGTGAAATTCATGTCAAGCCCTGTGTTGTCTTGGTTATGAGTTTCTTGCTCACAGGCTAGCAGTATTGGCAGTATTACACGTGGTAAGAAAAGTTAGCGTTCGCTAACTTCAAACAGCTAACAGACATCGGCTGTAACAGATTAACTCAACTATGAACACTACTACCCGTTTCTAGCCTACCTCGTTGAGGTTGGGGGCGACGGGTGATTCACCAGATTGGTTCCCCATGCATCCCCTGTGTGGGATATGCATATCTCTTATAAGCATAAGCACCTTACGTGACTAGTAGCACGATTTAATACTGAATGTTGATAATGTGTTTTTGTTTGTTTGTTTTTTCTTTTGTTTTCCTGTGTCTGAGCCTGTTTGTCTTGTTCGTATTGTTGTTCAGAATTTTTTTTAATAAAATATTGGGGGGAAAAAGAGAAAAAAAACTATGAACACTACTACCTGAGCTGCACAGATGTCAAAACGTTTGACCTACTAAAAAGACAGCAGCACTTCAACTTGTAAAAGACCACCAACTATGAGTGACAATGAGTGCGGTAGGCGCAGTGGTAGCGCTGTCACCTCAGAGCTAGAAGGTCCTGGGTTTGATTCCCGCCTGGGACGCTGTGGGTGCCGAGGTTGTGTCCCCCCCATGTCCTCAGTGCCCATGCCCAGGTGGGTTATCTCGTCAAAAGGGCCTTTCTGTGTGGAGTTTCATCATCATCATCATCATCATCATCATCATCATGATGTCCGGGCCAACAGCTCAGAATCGTCAACTCTGCTGCGAGGTGCCGACGGTCAGTGGAACTACTACTGTGTAACATTCCTGACCCTACAGGCAGCTCTATAGGCAGGTGCCTCAGGGCAAGTCTGCCTCCCCTCTTCTCCTGTCAGACCAGACTTTACAGTACCAGACTGAACCGACCAACCATGACCCTGAGGTCAATTTGAGCCCATACACCAAAGTTGGGGCCACTTAGTACAGTACGTCCATACAAACGCTTCCCACCCAGAGTGATGGCTCATGGGAAATGATGGAGTCGGGGGGGGCTTCCTCCCTCATCCACCTTCGCTATTATTGGGACTATTTATAGAGAGGCGCGCACGCGACAGGAGGTAGAGCTGAGGTAGATGGTCCATTATTCATCAACGCTCCGCATATCGGCCGTGTGTACTACTCTGACTCGGAGTCGTTCAGTTGCTCAATAACGCCCCCTTTTTCGCCCACTCTATCTCCATCTATAGCCTATCACTCTTCCAGCTCCGCTCACTTAGACTTTTTTCTTTTACGTCGGCCCCATTTATCGCCGTCTCTCTCCTCTCCTCGTCTTTCTCTCTCTTACGCTCAGCGTGGGGGGTTTAGGTGCTGTAGGCCCTTGTTCTCAGTCACTATAGTGCTTTCTGTCCATCCCGGTGTTTCCATGGCTGTTTAAATTATTTACATCAGGGCCATTACTGGGAACACTCGCCCCCCCCCCCCCCTTTACGACCCCACGCTCCCCCCCCATACAAAGCCCATAACGATGAGACCGGTGGTCCATGAGCATCGGGGAGCAGCACATTTTCCCAGATCTTTCACCACGGCGGAGCGAGAGTGCCCGAGTTGGTCCACAGCGGGGAGTAACTTGTGGAACTGAATCACTCCCGGCGACATCGGGGGTGAATTATTGAAGACTTCAGCGACGGGACGGGGGCCACGCCACGCCGTTAATCTGTGTGATTTGATTTGTCCCGACGTGCCGCGATACAGATGACCGGGAGTCAACAGTCACCCGAAAACAGACTTGGCAGCGAGTTGTTCATCTCATCTCGCTCGCGGCGTCCTCGCCGCTGAAACGGGCGGCGGCTCGTGTGCGCCGAGCATGGCGGCCGCACCGCTTCAGCGCTGCCGTTTCCGAGGCTGCCAAGTCTCTTCTTTAATAACATCGATCTCACCGTGGGAAAGTCCTCTGAGCAAAATGAAAAAGCCTCAAGAATTGATCTCTTGATGGATAGGAGCATCAGCATTTCTCTTCACTATACTTCATTCATATTTTATACACCCCCCCCCCCCCCAGCTTACTAATGTTCAGACTTTGGATTTTATTGGGAAGCATCATGAAACTGAAATTATTATGATCAGTTTTGGTGATCATAAATAACTGTCTCTTAAAGCAAAACCAGACAACCAAGATTCTCCAGATTTGTCTGATGTTTCTTTATATTGAAGCTCCAAACCAGATCACTATCTTTTTAAAATTCTCTCTTATGGAACTTTACATCATTTTCAAATCACAGATTCCGGGGTCAAACATTATTAGGACATAGATTACCCTTTCAGGCGACTGTCTCATTTTTACCAGGCAGAACAAAAACAACAATGTGCTTAACATCTCTCTCTCTCTCTCTCTCTCTCTCTCTCTCTCTCTGCCTCCCTCTCCATCTCTCTATCTCTCTCTCTCTTCCCCTTTCAGTCAGCTCAGAAATCACAATAAATGAACTGTGGCCCCCTGCTGACAGTGCAGAGGCAGCGGCCGGGCTCCACTCAGTTGCATGCTGTATCTTTGTCATTTATCTAAATCCCACAAATCAATTAGAGCCAGCTAGGTGCCAGGGTGAGGGATTTGACTTTTAATTTTCTCCTCCTCCTGGGGCATTGGCACACGCCCCTCTCCTGGCATTGAGGCTTATGGATTAAGCAGAGGTAGACAATTCTCTGGCTTAACATATCTTGGATATTAGCAGTTGCACATTTTGTGCTACTGAATGAGTTCTATATTTGGCATTGAAACAAACCGCTATACTGTCTCATATTTATGCATGTTGCCTTTGCATATATGACTGGCTCTGGTTGTAGTCAACAATAAAGTGCTGCTGTTGGTCGATCAGTTTTGTGTTGTCTTATCTGCTGAGCCAAGGATGACTTGACTTTTGAGAACCTGACCTTCCACATACTGTAACAAGTCAAATGATCTGTTGAGAAAGCTGGGCTGTTTGTAAAATGAAACCACCAACTGGTTTACTCAGAGTATGGGCCGATATTTGGCACGCACTCACATTTGCATTTAAGTGGACAAGAAAATCTTTATCAGAGACGCGCTGTGCTGTGCTGTACTTAAGGAAGGTCAGTTGACTTTCTCCAGCTTCACTTAGTCTGTGGGTTCATTATTTTCATTGCTGGGATAATGGTGATGATGATAATTAGGAGGAAGGAGGGACCAATACGTTTGAATGTACCCATGCAAATAGATACACACTGGAGCTTAAAGGGGGACTGCCCCCCCCAGATTTCTTGCAAAACGGTATTCTACTTGATTTGAAAACTCTGCAGGCAAGATGGTCGCCTATACTGCCTTCTTTAGCTGGCAGAATTCCTCCCCCATAAACTAACATATCTTGGCCAATAAGTATGTAACATACAAAATAAAACAACCCGTAATTTTCTTCATTTGATGTAGAATGCAGAGGACATGTAACTGTTTGGTTAAACTTGCATTCCAGGAAGTTTAATGATAATCGCTCGAGACTGTTTCGTCCTGAAACCCACTCGCTTTGCACCAGAACACAGAACACAATCGATTTGGGGGTGGAACACGCCAGGATTGGCCAATGCCAACGCCAGTGCCCAGAACTGTCAAATCAAATCATCGACAGAGACGCTATGACCCGCCTCCCAGTATTCTCAGTGTATCCGAGATAGATATCATAGAAAACGTTATGAATATAGCCACGTTATAAACAACAAACTAACCCTGGTGATCCGTATGGAAACAATGTTACTCGAAATGGTTAAAAGTTCTATCAATTTGGTCATTCAGTGGCGTTTTACTGCCATGTAACATAACTAACTAGTGGCTAATATTAGCCACAGTAGGCATTACCCATGGATGCATTGCTCTTAAAGGGCTCGCGCCGCGTGAACTACAGTAATAATCAATGGGGAAAAAAACTATTTTTCACATGAGTGGGGCGCGTGCTAAACCCACCGTGACGTCACGATGTACCAAATCTCCCATTCATTTGAGGGCACAAAAAAAAGCAGGTTTGAACCCATAGAGGGAACTTATGCTGCTGAAAATGATACAAATGGTACAATGGTAACAGTTTGGTCTCAAATGTGGAGATTTTGTCCAGAATTCTTCACACACCACCCCCAAAGTCATATATATTGGTTAAAACATAAAAAAAAGGTGTTTTGGGGGTAAGTTACACTTTAAATGTAAGAAATTCAGTTTTACACCCAGTGCAGTTTTCTGTTTTTTCCTCTTCAGTAGTAATAGCCGTTGACTGGTCTGACCAGCTGACTCTAAGAATAGTTTTTCGTTGCCTGCATGTTTAGCTGCATTTTTATCTGTTTGAAGTTGGCATATTTTTGTGACAACCAATTTCAAAGATAGCATCTGAGTTTCAGACAGGCACACGGACGGCACCTCTTGAGATGGACCCCTTTTCTATAGGGGTCACTGAACAACCTGCAAAACCATTTCCTTGAGCAGCAGCAGCAGCCCATGGCTTACTCCATGGGAATGACTATCTGGCCATGATCGTTTAGATGACGGGGGCCTTATCAGAGCCACATGTCAGCGGGTCTGTAACCCGTCCCAGTTTCTCACCGTCCACACATCGCCGGCAGTTACTGTTAACACACAGCTGACGCCTCGCGGTCTATTGGCAGGGCCGGCGCTGGGCAGGGAGTTCTGGGCAGGTGATAAGACCCACTGTGTCTGGACTCGGTGGCCTGAATGTTGCTGCGTTATCTCCACATAAAGATAGATCTGGAATGCATTAGTGGTGCTGCTGTGGAAAGAAAGAGGGAGTCAGAAGTTAGTGTTTGATTGAAAGAAAAAGACTTCAGGCAGTTGCACTTTTAACCTCTCTACCATCATTACCTCACCGGACTCGTTGCACCCATAGACTGTGTAAATATATGGGCGTAGCTACCGCGATGTCACCCATTGGTTTTTGGACTCGTGTTTTATTTTGAAGTTTCAAAGTTGGCATTTTCACCGTCGCCATCTTGGTCATTTGGAGCCAGAAGTGACCTGAATTTTAGAGCCACAGAAGAAGCCTAATTGGTCCGTGATCGACAAGCTACGTGATCACTGGACAGGCGATCTGTCAATCACACCATAAAACATGGTAAATGGCCTGCATTTATATAGCACTTGCTTTACAGTCAGTAGGTGCATTCACCCATTCACACACCGATGGCGGCAGGTTACCACGCACACCAACGGGAGCAATTTGGGGTTCAGTGTCTTGCCCAAGGACACTTCGACATGCAGACTGGAGGAGCCGGGAATCGAACCACCGACCTCTTTTATCCAAAGCGATTAGTGGACGAGCCGCTCTACCTCCTGAGCTACAGCCGCCCCGAAACATAGTCTTTTTTATCATCTATTTTACTCGAAATGGGACCAAAATGTATGAAGAAGACTTGAAACTAGTGATTGAGGCCATAAACTCATTAGGAGAGTGTTTACTGGGGCCATACATCAAGTGAGGGGTACAGTCATTTGCCCATTCAGTTTTTGCAGCAAGTGGAGTCGCCCCCTGCAGGCCATTCAAAAAGAATGCAGGTTTTAAGTTACTTCCGCATTGGCTTCACAAACAGAGCTATGAGCTAGTATATATATATATATAGCCCCTTGGTTCCACCTGAGCCAAGGCAAAGAGCTTTCATGAGCGAGTGGGAGAATATGACACGGAGGGACATGCAAACAGGAAGGGGTTGTCATTGTATGTAAAGCACAGTGCAGGAGGAAGGTCAGGTTTCTTTCTGTGCCGCTCTTGGTCTTCTTCACATAGCTCAAATACTCGTGGAAGAATAGACTCAGGGCCGGAGATGGTGGTGAACTGAAAAAGACACCGTGTGTAGCTCTCTCTCTCTCTCTCTCTCTGTCTCTCTCTCACACACACGCCGATTTCTCAAACACACACACGCCCTCCACTTTCCTCTACCCCCGTGGAAATTCTAAACCTCTTTTCAGCTCCATTTGTGAGCGGAGGTCATGGTCGAGCTGCCAGCCTGGGAACAGTGGCAGCCAGTATGGGACCGGCAGCAGTGTTAGAAATTGGAGGAATAGTAAACAGAGAGAGAGAGAGAGAGAGAGAGAGAGAGAGCATGACATGTGTCAACAGAGAAGGTTGGGAGAGCGCGGTGTGCAGTTTGCCCCGGTGTTAAAAGCACATCTGAAATGATGACGATGACTTTAATGCATTCTCAAGGGCCTGGCTTTGACATGGTGACGCTGTGGGACTGGTGCTGTCCAAGCAGAGAGATGTTAAGCAGGGTGCCTGTTCACCACATGCTCTTTTCGGAAGGAGCCACTCGGTAGCTGGAAGAATGTTTTAGCGGAACATGTCCGCTGACTGGCACTATGTGAAAAGAGTTGATACTGTGTATACAGTAGATACACGCAAGCACTGATAGGACTCATTATAGCTTGTGAGTGGTTTTAGTCCTCTTGTACAGCCACTTCATACATGAATCCAATGGTCAGATTCATAGATGCCTAATGTATTGACAGAATATCTAATGCAATCCAGTGCAATTGCTAGAAAGATATGGTGTCTCAGAAAATACACATAATTCTACACACTCATACTATTTTGTCACAGAACTTATATTGATTATATCGTATCGTGGTTGTATTGAATCGTGAACCTCATATCGTGCATCAAATTGTATCGTGAGCCAAGCATATCGTCCCATCCCAAGTCACGACTGACCAGTGCTATTATTCCACCTCACTAATCTCCTCTTGCAGCGTCTGGGTAGCGTAGAGGTAAAAGCACTCGCCTACCACCACGACCACGGAGACCCGGGCTCAATTCCTGGCAGCGGTACTTCCAGCAGCGGTACTTCCAGCAGCGGTACTTGGTCAGACATTGGTCAGACGTTCCTACAGTCACAATGTGTCTGCACATGTATCGGAGGAAGCATGTGCGAGTCTACAACTGTCCCCAGATCGGCAGAGGGGGTGGAGCAATGACCGGGACAGCAGGGGGAATTGGCCAAGTACAATGGCGGAGAAAAACAGGGGGAAGGGGGGGACAATACGAGAAAAAAAAATGGATTAAAAAAAATCTCTCTCTTGTCATGTGCTCATGTCTGAGGGTAAGATGCTTACATGAATGTACCCAGCCAAAACAAAGATAGTGATTGGGGTTTCGACAGGGGGTCAAGAGGTCTCACACTACATCATGTGTACCGTTATCACGGAAGATCAATAACTTGTTATACTGTGCTAAACTACATCGGCCTGTAGCCTAGACTCTAGGCCCCAGAGAAAAAGGTAAACCATTGATTGTGTTATTTGATTCCAATGAGAAAGGAAGGTTGTTCAGTTTCTTGTGTGTCTGTATGGCATCACTCATTACCGCACACTGCACAGGCACAGCAGTGCTTGTGAGACACTCCCACTGTGTGCCATCCCACACATTTGTTTTTTGACCTTGTGAGCCTCTCCGTGATCACTCTCTGTTCGTTTTTGATCCCGCCCCCTTCTTCTTTTATCTTTATCCGAGGCCAACCCCACTCTATTGTAGGTGAGTAGATGAAAGCATCAAGAGAGAGGCTTCCCAGAGGGTGAAGTTTGGGTCAGTACTTTACACGGCTTTTGATTATCACTTTATTGCTCGGGCAAAGCAAGAATGTGCTGAGCCGCATTCCACAATAGCCTCCCTAAGCCTCCCCAAAAGGATTGTTGCACCATCACTATAAATGGGTTTATATTTGCACAGTGTAGTGCAATGCTTTTTCTAGTGGGCCGTGGAGGTACTGAAGGCCTGTCACGATTTTCGCCGGAGTCTCCCTATTTTGAACCCTTTCTCCCGATTGGTGATTTCTCACGTTACTGTCCTTCAGAGGCCGTCGCCGGGCTTACTTTTAAAGCCAGAGTGAGATTTCTGGTACCATATGAAACTAGATGATCTAAGGAATCCGTTGGTACCAACCATGTCATGCTAGCTTTTTCACAGCCTAATGTTGGCAGGTATGGATCATTTACATAAAAAAAGTTTTAAAATTAAGTTAGAAATTACCATGAAATATTTATGATTAAATAATTGCATTAAAAAAAGTAATCAGAACTAATAAAACAAAGTCATGGGATTTAAATTATTGGTAAAAAAAAAATTGGGTTAGTTGATTTTCAGATTTCAAAGTGGGCCGCAGCATTCTTCAGTTTGGGAAATGGCTGCCGTAATTTCAGCCAGGCAGTCCGTTCCCATAATGTTTACTCTCATTTGACTTTTGGGTTAATATATAGTCAGGGTTATCCTGATTCCTGAACACTATTGGCACAATAGCAAGAAATAGCAAGAACTATGAAGCAATGTGGTTTGACAGCACCCCACGTTTCAGACATAAAGTATGTACAACTTTGAGTCTTTAACTTTGAAATTCTCGAAATTGATACAGTAAAAAAAAGCTTGATTTTGAGTTGCTGTGTAGTCAGAGTTGTCCTGTTCTTAAAGTAAACATTTGTGAAGTCTTCTCAAAGGAAGAGTCTTTGACTGACACAGTGGGAAAGCATTGTGTTTATTGGTGGTGCCCTCTCTGCTGCAGGGCCCTGGAGGAGCCGAGGAGATGCTGCCTCCTGAGCTGTCCCAGTCGCAGGCCCAGCAGCCTGCGGCCTGGCACAGCTTCGTGCAGGAGCACTTCCAGGCACAGTACAAGTGAGTTTCCCCTCTGCAGCACCCCCCCCCCCACACACACACACACCAGACAGACATTAACAGCACCACAGGGCTCATATACAATATCATCAACTCTACATAAACCCATGGCATTACTCATGCCATGACCGTGGTCTGAATGGGCTGGCTGTGCGTATGACATGTGACCAGTCAGGCTGCATAGATATAGATTCATTGGGAAGTTTATGACTTGCCCATATTGTGGAGTAATAATTCCCATATCTGACAGACCTGGGAGATATTAATGTGTTCTTTTTACAGTATATTTACAGCCTTTTCTAATGGTAAAAACTAGTTATGTGTCATTTTAACATTTTTACCTAATCTACATATACAGTATGTATATATATGTATGTCTGTATATATTTTTTCAATAAGGGAGCTTTGTGTTTCCTATGCCCATTGTTAAATCTATCTATCCGTTTATGCCTTAACCTGTTACTCAGATGATAAGTAACAGGAGGAAAAAAACAACCATGTCTTGCATGTAGGGATGCAGCTAATTACTAATTACTAAATTACTAAATAATGTTAGCTGCCTTGGTAGCTAACATTAGCCTAGAGAGAGTATTTATCTGACGTTATTCTTAGCTACTCCTCAAACCTGCCGGTGGAAATGGTTTATGTCCGATTCGATGTATGTTAAAGGAAGACAATGTTTTTAATGTACCTTGAATTTGACAAATAACAATGGGGGATGCTCACGCAGATCTGGCCATCTGTGTTTTTTACGATAGCCGAAATATTCCCATACAGCCGACGTCGTCTTTTTAGATGGGGGGGAAGTTTAGGGGGGTCCTTGCGTTCTCCTGCTTCAGCCATGATCACACACACATGGTTGTAAACACAGTCACTAGCTGTGTTTCCATTACAGTTTTTCGCAAAATAATTGCGATATTTCTACAACTTCGACAATGTACAATTGCGACTTGTAGGCGTTTCCATTGAAGTTGAGTTTCGCAATTCCCGTTACCAGCAGCTGCCACAGTGATTACGCACGCGGATCTGCCCCATATCCCGTCCCCTGCATGCTCAAATCCAACCAATGGTCAATGCAAATCACAACATGAAGTTACAACGCATATAAACGAGCCTGATTATCAATTCAAAAGAACATGTTGCGGGCTGCGGTGAATGCAGTGAGCGCGACAGGCAGAGGAAAAAAGGTAGCCTACAACTTGTCCCATTTTAGAGATGGAGGAGGGGGGGAAAGGCTGATATGATGCAATAGTCAGAATATCGTGTATTATAATTATAACATTGCACCTGAAACGTGTGTAATGTATTAATCACTTCAGTCAACAGCACCGCACCGGTGTGCTTTTCATCCCGCCGATCATCTCGCCGCTGTGCCAAATGCGCGCACACAGGCATGGATCATTTCTCCCATTAAACATGATCTATTTTCCGGCTCCGCTTTTGCCACGGTTTATCAAACCCTTTCTCCCTAATTTCCTTTCATTTTCCAAAGGAGAAGATGGGTCACATGACGTGCAAATGCGGAAAATCTGTTTCCATTACACTTTTGCGATAAACTGCTATATCGACACGTCTGAAAAACCACCTCATGAGAGCGCAAAAACGTTTTGCGATATTTGGGAGCTTTTTCGAAATTTACGTGTTTCCATTACCCAATTTCTATTGCGATATTTAGATTTTGCGCATTTCTGACGGTAATGGAAACACGACTAGTGATAGCTCCTCACTACTGTGCTCTAGGTAGGCATCATGGCATGCAGCCATGCCAGGGGGAGGGGCCGCGTAAGCTGTAAGCTGCAACCTAGGCACTTTGTTTTGGGGAAACAGCTGATACCGTGGGGAAGGTATGACGGCAAATCTTTTTCAAACCGTGGTATACCTTCAAACCGGAAACCGCTGCATCTCTACTTGAATGTATCTGTCACCCTCAGAAGTAAGTGGTGTTTTAGAAAAATATGCCACTGCTACGTTCGTGCTACGTTCCTGAAGACTTGCTCCCGTTTTCCATGAAAATGATGTTCCAAAAACAATCCACTGACAGGCTGCGCTGATGCCAGCTATGAGCTTATCTGTGCAGAAGACATCCTCATGACAGCACACAGTTAAAAAAAGCCTTGTGACGATTGTTTACTGTACAACAAACCCCTGTCTGCTCACTCATTGTCAGTCGCCTAAATAGTGACTGAAATATGAATGCATAATATATAATAACTCCTGTAGGGACAGCTTCTCATCACAGTGGTTCTCAACGTGAGGATTGGCGACCACTAGTGGTCCTTGAGGGGGTTCCAGGGGGTCTCCAGCAAATTGATGAATTGTTAAGCTTTCATTTATAACAGAGAATGTAGAACAATTACTATTTGGATCATAGTTTCACTGTTATCTCTCCCTACAATATAAGTAGTCATACATTTCTGGACAAAATCATATCAAACAATAAAAAACAACAAACTCTCATCAAATGGGGGTCCCTGGCCCTAATGTGGACTCAATTAGGGGTCCTTGATATGAAAAAGGTTGAGAACCACTGACATACGTAGTGTACCGCTGCCTTTGATCTTAAGGGTTCATTGATTGGATTAGAGTGTAATTCTAGATATGGCAGATGTCATGGAGATGTCATTCTTTCTTTTACAGAGGGGTCTGTGTCCTCTGAGACACAGATGCCTGGCTAGGAGAACGAAAACTCATTACGTCTTCCTCGGTCCTTGCAGTAATTACCAGGCGAGATCATCAATACTGAAAAAGGTCTGACAAGGAACTGCCCCAGCACTCTAACCTCTGTGTCTCTTAAGCAAGCAGAAAGCCCTCTCAGTACAATACTTATTTATTGTACTGGCTGATATAATTGGGGTTGTTATCTGTACAGTATGTCAAAAGTCGTTCGTTTTAACTCTACTGTCATAACACTGATAGTCACTGAAAAGGCCTCAGCCTGTGGATCTGTCTGCAGGATTTTGGTTCACAAAAGGTTTTTTGTTCTTTGGTGGTTTGGTGGCAAGATCTAGTAAATTAAGCTTTTCACCACACTGCATTACCCATTTTTCACATGCAGTTGGATGCCATTGCATCCCCTTGTTTTTCTAATTTCCATCCGGTTGGCAGTAACTGACACCAGAGTCCTTCTGGCAGCCATCTTTCACTCCTCCCTGTAGATAACGGGATACTTCATTTTCTCCATAATAGATGCATCTGACAGCTGTGGGCTTCTGGCTAACTTCCCCCATTCTCTCCCCAATTGTACTTGGCCAATTTCCCCCCCTGCTGCCCCGGTCGCTGCTCCACACTCTGCCGATCTGGGGAGAGCTGTAGACTAGCGCCATGCTTCCTCCGTCACATGCGCAGTTGCCAGCCGTTTATTTTCACGTCACAGCGGGGTGCTTCACCGGCACGTGGGGGAGGATCATGCTATCCCCACCAGTTCCCTTCCGCCCTGAACAGGCACCCCAACCGACCAGAGGAGGCGCTAGTGCACTGCAGCAGCGACCAGGACACATACCCTCATTCCAGCTTCCGCAGACACAGCCAATCGTGCCTGTATGGACGGCCGACCAAGCCGGAGGTAACACAGGGGTGCGAACCTGCGACCCTCGTGTTGATAGGCAGGGAATCTACCGCTACACTACCCGGACGCCCCATCAATTCAACTTTTGACAGCAGTCTTTTGGGACCCATGGTGTAACGCACTATTTTAGCTCATCACTTTGTAATGAAAAGACACTCTGGAAGGTTTCATTTAGCTTAATATCCTGTTTGTTGGTGTTTTCCCCCATCTGCCAATTCCTCTGTAAATTGGCAGCTTGGTGTGGATGGCAGTAATACATCTGTCAGAGCGCATCTCTTAATTGCTCCCCCTACTGACAAATTCCTGTGCTGCGACACCCTGGGTGTGTCTAGACAGGAAGCAGCAGCCTGGCAGGCAGAATCTGTTCCTCTCACCCTCTCAGACGCTGCCAGGCAGGGTGGGTGAGGGACAGTGGCTGAGATGCTACAGAACCATACACATGGCTGCACCCTGAATACTTCACCACACGACTTTACCACAAGTGTACAATTTGAGTCTATTTCAACAATGCAAAATTGCACACAGCATGCTGCAGCCTATGGGATGCTTAATTGAGATGGATGCTCTATACAACTCGAAGTTATTGGAATCAGACTTGCGAACTATTGTTGATTTTTTGTTTGTTTATTCCTGTCCCTCTCTCTTGTCCGGAGTTGAGTCCTGAGCCTCCAGCGCTGCCTATGCAACATTTTGCAATGCAGTGTCCCATGCAATACAACATCTAGAGTTGATAGACGAGTTGACATCATCTAGAGTTGATAGACGAGTTGACATCATCTAGAGTTGACAGTTATCTCTACGATCGCCTGGTTTCTCACTATGCAATCATCATAGCCACTATACACGGCCCAACAGGTCAAATCACTGCTGACAAACGATGGCCTTTATAAGCCCCAAGCGTTATTTGATCTTGCTTTATCAGATTGATCAAATTCACATTCATGATCTTTGAAGTTCCAGAGTGTGTTAAAATCAGCAACATTTTCAGTACAGTTAAAAGCACAGCCCTGAACTGTGCCTGTGGTTCAGTGGCTGCATGCGGCCGGCTGGTCGGTGGAGGCTGCAGTGAGACAGTTGTTGCATGCGGTCGGTGGAGGCTGCAGTGAGACAGTGTCTGCATGCGGTCGGTAGAGGCTGCAGTGAGACAGTGTCTGCATGCAGCCAGCTGGTTGGTGGAGGCTGCAGTGAGACAGCGTCTGCATGCAGCCAGCTGGTGAGTGGAGGCTGCAGTGAGACAGTGTCTGCATGCGGCCGGCTGGACAGTGGAGGCTGCAGTGAGACAGTGGTTGCATGCAGCCGGTCGGTGAGTGGAGGCTGCAGTGAGACAGTGGCTGCATGCGGCCGGCTGGACAGTGGAGGCTGCAGTGAGACAGTGGTTGCATGCAGCCGGTCGGTGAGTGGAGGCTGCAGTGAGACAGTGTCTGCATGCGGCCAGCTGGTTGGTGGAGGCTGCAGTGAGACAGTGGTTGCATGCAGCCGGTCGGTGAGTGGAGGCTGCAGTGAGACAGTGGTTGCATGCAGCCGGTCGGTGAGTGGAGGCTGCAGTGAGACAGTGTCTGCATGCAGCCAGCTGGTCGGTGGAGGCTGCAGTGAGACAGTGTCTGCATGCGGTCGGTGGAGGCTGCAGTGAGAGTGTCTGCATGCAGCCAGCTGGTCGGTGGAGGCTGCAGTGAGAATGTCAGTCTCCTCTGTCAAGCACTGATCACTAGAGTGAAGCCGAGTGACGGGCAGCCGAGCGTGTCAGATTACAAACGCGGTGCACTTTCACCAGAGAGCCCGGCTCCTCGCGGCACTCCACAAGGCGCCGCTTCCCCTCAAGAGCCCCCCCCTCCCTCTGAATCGGTTTGACTGGGTGACTTTTTTGTTTTGCCTTGTCTCCTGAATTGTTTCGATATGAAGGGGAGAATTGGAAAACGGGTGTTCTGCAGTTCTGTCAGCTCGCAAAGTAAAGCGAGGGCTCAGTTTCTTTTACTCTATGTGAACGCTGTAATTTCGGTTTATTGCCTTTTCAATTTCAGAGCTTGACGATTGCTGCCAACTCAGTATCACCAGGCCTAGCGATAAGAATCAGCTGCCGATCTATCGATTCCTAAACAGTTCACCAAAAAAATCAAAATTCTATATCATCTACTCACTCTCATGCCAGTTGAAACACAGCTGACGTTTGTCCATATACAGTAGCACACAAAACCAGTCACCATTGACTTCAGCTGTACTGTACTGGTTTTCTCTCGTTGTGCTGACAGCCTCCCTGTGTTATTATGGTCAAACTTCACCTGTGTTCACTGGCATGATGTGGGCGAGTAGATTAGCGTTAGCATTAGCAGAATTAGCATTTTGTTAAGTGTTCCTTTAACCCATCGAACGGTTTTCTTCTGCCAGCGGCGCTCATGGGAAAGAAAATCCAGTTCATTCTTTCGGATGTGCAACTAAAGTACCTGGCCGATGCCCTGCTGAAGAAACGTTTTTGAGGAGCTCTCCTCACACTCAGAGTAAAGCGCGGAGCTCTGGGTCTCTTCAGCATGGCTGCACCCAGACAGCGGATACCTCTCGACCGTTGCACGCTTCTTCCATTAAAGCCTCGGCAGAAGAACATAGATGTGTATACCGGGGGGGAAGCTGGGGAAAGCCCTGTGTGAGATAGGGACAGCCCTGTGTCTCTTCTCTCCTAAAGTGTCTCCTCACATCGATGTTTTTAGTGGAGGCCGGGTGTGATTTGTATGCACGGAGCGCGGTTACCCTCACTGTTTCCTGGCGAGAATAAGACATCCGTAGGGAAGCCATTCTACTCTGCCAAGAGGGAGAGGTCCACTAAGAGCCAGTGTCAGCTGGGTTTGCCTGAAAAGAGCTCTATTCACGTCCCGTCGCTCCCCCCACAGGCTCTGTCAGGTGCCGTCCTGTAAGGAAAACACATTTGAACAGCTCCTCTTTGGCTTAATTTCCCATGGTAGGTTCGCTCTGTAAAGGTTGAGAAGGTTCACCACACATAGGCTCGGGGAGTTAACTGCTTCTGGAGCCAGTGGAAAAGCTAAAAGAGAAGGAGGAAGGAGGAAGGGGAATGTTTTCCTAAATGGATTCTGATTGGAAAAGGGAATTTGGAATTTGTTCATGAATTAGATTTGCAGGCATTTTGATCAGTTTTTCTTTTTTTCAGCTTTTGTCTCTTTGGACTTGAGTGAACCACTTGGACCATCTTCTCGTTGTTCTTCACACTAGTCTGCTAAAGCTGTGTTCACACCGAGATATTTATTTTTCGCTCTGTCGCTTGATTCAACCCTTTGGAATCGCTCTGTCGCTGTGATTAAATCGCTCGTCAACAGGCACACGAATTGGCGGACATCTGGGGGCTATAACGTTACGCAATGTCATGATGTTTGTCCACTACGAGCCACCGTACTTGTTTACAAGCTAAGCCTATCAGCGTGAGTTCTATACCGGTAGTACAGACTTCATGTTAGCTGTCAGCCTGTCAATCAGCTGTCAATGCGGTTTGTTGCCACACAATAAACCAGCGGTTTGTTCCAAGCCAGTGTGATCCTTGACTCGCTCTCACACGGCAGCCAATCAGCGTTGAACAGCGAGCGACTGATGCCAGCGTAATTTCGCTCGAGTTGGGATATTTCATCTTGGGCGAGGAGCGTATTTTCTCCCCATCGCTCTGTCTCTGTCGCTCTGACGCCCAGCGATTTTTCTCCCGGGCGAATATACGCTCAATCGCTCGTTTGCATTGACTTTGTATGTAAACTCGATGCCAGCGAAAAACTTTAATAGGTCGGTGTGAACGCAGCTTAACAGTTTGCTTGCTCTGCAAAATCTACCACATACTATGGTGCCTTTCTACCATTACAGGAGCCTGGGCGAATCCAAACTGTCATTGATAGGGGAGGGAGTCATTTCTCTCTTCAGGTCTTCACTTCACTTACATTTGTTTCTTCTTCTCAAAGGAAAAAGTGCTGCTATAGGGAGATTCAAGATTCACTTTAATAGCCACAGTAAGTCATTGGTTTACAAACAAGGAATTTGACTTAGTGCGAGCAGGCTATGCAGCGCAGCAGTCACATCAAGAGTAGAAGATGGAGCAATACAGAAAAACAAGTAAAAAGTAAAAGAATAAATAGCAAAAAGTCCTTTCAAGTGACAAATGGGAGGGGGGTATAGTGTCTGTGGGATAATGTCAATGGGGGGGGGGGGACCTCTGTCCGTTACTGAGCCAGTTGTGCTCAGGAGGCATCGGGGGGGAGTGAGTGATCAGATCTGTCTGTTGACCTAAAGATTCTAAGCCTGGAATTTTCTCATACTGTATACATGTATGTCGCGCTGAAATGAGTTGTGCTCAAAAAAAAAATAGGAAGCACCTCACAGGGCCTATCAGAGGTAGAGTTCTCAACGGGCCTGAAAATTGGTCGGGTTTGGTCAGGCTCAGGCTGAAACTCAGAATTCTAAGCTGTGTGTGTGTGTGTGTGTGTGTGTGTGTGTGTGTGTGTGTGTGTGTGTGTGTGTGTGTGTGTGTGTGTGTGTGTGTGTGTGTGTGTGTGTGTGTGTGTGTGCGTGCGTGCATGCATGCATGTGTAAGCATGGAAAAGGAGAGAGAATAAAGAGAAGCTAGCCTACTGTAAGAAAAGAAAAAAAAGCCCAGCCCGAGCCTGTCGGCCTGGGTCGAGTCCCGTTGGGCTCTGGCTGAAACTGAGAACTCCAATCAGAGGACATCATCAAGATTCACTTGATTATCATGTAGGCTACTTATAGAAAATCCTACACAGGAAATCCCTCACGTTATCTTAAAGCACACGCAAGATAAGATTTGATTCTATTTGCAGTCCAATTTACAAAAACACTTCCAGCGATCAGCCCTCTCTGTGGAAATGCGCTCTGACTCATTGTTGTTAGCTAACTGGAACAGGCAACTTCCTCCTGTAAAGCTGAGAGGGATTTGTTGGAATAAGTGTAATCACGGACAAAAAGGACAGAGTGGAAAACTGAACGGCGGAATGGAAGATGGCTGCCTCTTGTTTGGTGCTTTTTCAGAGAGCCGTGTCCTGCAAGTTCAGATAGAGACAGGGAGGAAAGCTCCCCCCCGCTCCATGTGCTCAGGAGGAGCCCTGTCATGGAGGAAAGCTCCCCCGCTCCATGTGCTCAGGAGGAGCCCTGTCATGGAGGAAAGCTCCCCCGCTCCATGTGCTCAGGAGGAGCCCTGTCATGGAGGAAAGCTCCCCCCCCCCGCTCCATGTGCTCAGGAGGAGCCCTGTCATGGAGGAAAGCTCCCCCGCTCCATGTGCTCAGGAGGAGCCCTGTCATGGAGGAAAGCTCCCCCGCTCCATGTGCTCAGGAGGAGCCCTGTCATGGAGGAAAGCTCCCCCCCCCCGCTCCATGTGCTCAGGAGGAGCCCTGTCATGGAGGAAAGCTCCCCCCCCCCCGCTCCATGTGCTCAGGAGGAGCCCTGTCATGGAGGAAAGCTCCCCCCCCCCCCCCGCTCCATGTGCTCAGGAGGAGCCCTGTCATGGAGGAAAGCTCCCCCCCCCGCTCCATGTGCTCAGGAGGAGCCCTGTCATGGAGGAAAGCTCCCCCGCTCCAGGTGCTCAGGATCCCTGACTGTCATGACATCACAGGAAGCATTAGCTGCACCGCTGATGATGCAACAAGCTGGAAACCACTTGTGCCGCTTCCCGATTGTGGCACCGATCGCCCGGGGGCGCTTACATTACCTCAACCTCAACCCCCACCCACATCCCCAAACCCTCCTCCACTCTCTCATTCTCACATCATGTCCTCCTTCCTCACAGTCAGGTCGAGGCGTTCTGTGTGTGGGTTGGAACAGCCTGTTCATTTTGAGTGTGTTGTTCTCTTGTGTTATAAGATCAAGCCGCCGTGTCTCCTGGCCAGGCTCAATCAGGAGCGCACGGGGGTAACCATTTTTTCTCATCGTTCTGACGCGCAGGGTAGTCCAATAGACTGTCAGAGAATTCCCTCAATGTCTGAAATGGACGCACCGGGGGTATGACAATGAAGTAAAACGTTGGCCAGTAAGGGTGTCGTGGTCGGCGCCGGCGGAGAGGGCGTAAACATTTTGCCACATTTCAGCCGTAATTCACATTTAACGTTTTTCTTATTTCACCCTAAACCAAACCATTTAACCATAACCATAACCAAGCTGTTTTAGTTGCCTAAACATAACGTAACACAAGTTTTTGGCTACGGTCTCGCAGCGTCGAAAAATGACAAAGAAAAGGGATACCCAGTATGCTACTGTAACATGTGACCACAAGGGGGCTCCTGACCAAACCTCAGTATTTGACGATGGGGTGAGAATGTGTTGGTGTGTCAAGTGTGCAGAGAGGCTCTGTAATGCCACTTGCTTTCTCTCTCCCTCAGGTCTTCGCTGACCTGCCCCCACTGCCTGAAACAGAGCAACACCTTTGACCCGTTCCTCTGCATCTCACTCCCCATCCCTCTCCGCCAGACCAGGTGAGCGTCGTGGTTTTTGATCCAGAGTTTGAAATCCTCCCAGCAGGTACGTGGAGTGCGAGACGCCTACGCTTTCTGTGGGAAATTCATTTTGTTCCTCGCAGGGAAGACAAGTTCACGCTGTTCCAGAAAAGCGATTGAATCTACTTCAAACCGTAATTCCTCAGTAACCGGAATAGCACGCCGTCCATTTGTAAGAGTCATGCTATTACACTCAAGCTGCAGACATTTTGAAAAGCATTTTGTGGGTTACAATAGGAAATCAGGCTGGAAGCGGTTTTCAGTCGATCCGGGAGCCTGGGGGGGGGGGGGGGGGGGGGCTGCTGTCCCAGAGGAAAAGCTGGTGGAAAGAGCTCTCAACGGCCAGGAACAATGTCACATTCAACCTCCCATCACAATACCCACCCCACCTCCGGCCCAGGTTGGCTTTGGCCTGCCTGTCCAGGAAATCCTGACATTTTGAAGGAGGGACACCCCATTGACTCTCTTTGTCAGCCAGCCTCCCTCGCTCTCTCTTTATCTCTGCCATAGTCTCTTTCTCAAACACACACACACACACACTCGCCCTTTAATTTTGTATGTCATTAAAAAATGTCTAAACATTGGCTCTTGCATTCATACTGTACTCTCTCACACACACACGTTCACAGTACAGCACGCTTTTCTGGTGAATTTAGCCAGAAAATGGGTAGAAAGGGCACGCTAATGCCATCTGAAAGTCAATCAAACGTTACTTACTTACTCTCACCACCTGCCGCCGATTCCCCCTGTCCCTGCCTGTGGAGGAGAGGAGACGTCCCTGTCCCTGCCTGTGGAGGAGAGGAGACGTCCCTGTCCCTGCCTGTGGAGGAGAGGAGACGTCCCTGTCCCTGCCTGCGGAGGAGAGGAGACGGCTGTGTCCTCCCACACCCCCACTGACACTACAGGGTGTGCCTGATTAAAGGAACAGTTCAATCAAAAATTAAAATTTTTGTCATCATCTGCTCACATAATACACAGGGAGGTTGCCAGCACAACTGGAGAGAAAACCAGTCACCATTGACTTCAGTACAGCACAACGGCAGTCAATGGTGACTGGTTTTCTCTCCAGTTATGCTGGCAAAGTCCCTGGGGGTTATATGGACAAACTTCACCTGTGTTTCAACTGACATGTCTTAGTGTTACTTAGAGAAAATCCTACACGGGAAATCTCTCTCAGGTTATCTTAAAACACACACACACACACACGCATGCGTACAATGAAACCGGACACAACATTGTGTGCAATTAAACAGATTTGCCTGATGTCAGCCACAAATCGGAGCATCTGTGTTCCATCTTTTTCAGCTCTGTGCTCGTTCACGCTGCCTGGCTGTGAGAGACGAGCGCAGCCTCACCTCGTGATATTTCACTGTTTGACGTGATCGACGCAGAGAAGAGCCTCCTGTCTCTCCTGGTGTGTCTTAAAGGAATAGTTCACCCAAAAATGAAAATTCTATCATCATCTATGCATTCGCAGTCATGCCAAGTGAAACAGGTGAAATATGTTAGTCCATATAACACAGAGAGGTTGCCAGCACAACTTCATAGCAGCCTTCTCCAAAACATCTGAAGTCAATGGGGACCTGTGTTCTTTAGAGTTCCAACACAAGAGCAGCCAAACAATCACACTCTGAATAGAAAGACCTAGACACCATGATGTGTTGCAAATCAATCGGCTGTAGTTCAGATTTGCACTAAATGATGGTGTAAATATGGGTCTTTTTGGAACTCTGAAGGTCCCCACTGACTTCAGTTGTTTTTTGGAGAGGGTTGCTGTGAAGTTGTGCTGGCAACCTCCCTGTGTGTTACTGTATATGGACAAACTTCACCTGGCATGAGGGTGAGTAGATGATGACGGAATTTTCAATTTTGGGTGGACTATCCCTTTAAGGCTCAGCCGGCCATGATTCCTGCCAAAACGGCCCAAGCCGGTCATTGCCCCTCCTCTCAGATATATGGGCCTTTGAAAGAGTGCATACAAGTTCCGCCAACATCCTCTCTAATTTGGGAAATTGTTTTCAAGAGGCTCGTTCTGACAAGCGGCTTGCCAAGCTGGGACTACTTAGTCATCCTCTCCTTTCTTCTGACTGTGTGGCTGATGGTGTGAGAGAGAGAAAACACTTTTGAAGGCGCGCACACAGAGGAGAAAACAGATGGAGTCTTGTTTTTGCTCTTCCTCCTCTGTGTAAAGATGGGCTCAGTTACAACTAGAACATGTCCATAAGCATTTCTACACACACACACACACACACACACACACACACACACACACACACTGTTTGTTGCAAAACTAACATTTGCCGTGGCCTGCAATCTATACACACTGCACTCTTGTTTATTTGACTGACACCTGACTCCTGGTAATCCTGTGCTCTTTGCATGCTGGATAATTGTGTTTATGATATGCAGTATGGTTTTAGGATGTAAGCCAATATATTCAAGGCTGCTTTGTGATTGTGGCATGATTATTACTTGCGACTTGGACTCGAGTCACACTTAAGTCGCACACACAGTGACTTGAGACTGAACTTTAGACTCGTCCTCAAAGGACTTGAGACTCGACTCGGACTCGAGATTTGGGACTCGCGACTTGGGACCTTTATTTTTATTTTATTTTATTTTTTGCCTGAAAGAAGAGCCGATGCACACCCTCACAGTCTTAAGGATAGGTGCGTCGGAGGATAGGGTCCATAAGTAGAAGATAAAGAATTCCCGCACACCATCCAGTACAGGCAAAAAGAGGCAGGTATTTATAGTCACACCTCGCAGGATGCGCCCAATCAGAGACCGTGAGCTCCCTGGCAATCACTGCCACAGATTGTATGTGGTTAGCCAATCACAGAAGGCCCTTACTCTTACTCCATTTTACCTGATGAAGGTCTGATCGACCGAAACGTTGTTTAATTAAAGTTTGCCAATTACTGGATGGTGTGCGGGAATTCTTTATCTTCATTTTTTTTTTTGCCGCAAATAATCTGACGAGCTGAATGTCATTCAGTTGTACTCTAACTGTTATTGAAAAATAGGTTACGGTTATTATCGCATACCAGATGGCATGCAGCAGATGATAGAAAGCTCAACCATAAGAGACTTGAGACTTAACTTGGACTAGAGACCAAAAACTTGAGTTGACTTGTTCCTCAAAGACTTGAGACTGGACTTGCAAACATATACAATATTAATATTCTATCTCAGTAGCTGCAGCCTTTACCAGGCTAGACACAGCCAGTAATCAAACTAATTAACAGCATATAAATAATCAATATATACAGTCCCATAGGAGGTCCCAGTGGAGCGTAACTGTTTAGGACTTATAACACCATGTCATGACATGGGGATGAAAACCCGGCAAAGGCTGTTACTAAGTTAAGTAAATGGTAATTATTGTTGTCTCAGATTTTCATTGAAATGAAAGTTTTGGATCAGCGTTCAATCCACCAGCAGCGCCCTCACATGCTGCAACAGCCCTGCTTTTATTGTTTCTCAGTAGGAATGTTTGATTTGTCCAGATTGTTGTGAAAAAGGTCATTAGTATGAATTGGGGATGCCTCCTTGAGCAGTGCCTTATTGATGAATGAACACACAGAGACTGCGAAGAGCCGTGATAATTATGATAATTATTAATGTCTCCCATGCAATCAATGCAACACGACTAAATGTGTCTGTTCATGTGTGTTGAATATACCGTTGTTGTTTTTTAGTTGGAGAAATCACACTAAAGATATAACAAGATGAGGAACATAGTGGGGCTGGGCTGGCCCCATGGTGAATGAACTATATTCAAAAAAATGATTTTGCATGTTCTAGCCGTTCTAGCATGGCTACTGGTACAGTTCACCTTATTCACATGGGATACCTCACCTGACAGATTTACATCATACTCAGGGTGGGAAACACTATGTGGAAGACTGCAAAGCACATATAAACAATAGCAGACTTAACCAGACAATAAAAATATACACAAACATATTATATATATAATATTCAGCATTGTTGACTAATAAACAGAGCTGGACAGAAAATGTCCAGCTAATCAACACTGCTCTGTACATGTACACACATCAGCTCATTGAAACCTTTTCTCTACCTATGCGTGTGAACACACCACTTAAAACCCCCTGCATAGGATTTTAAACCCATTTAAATACCTGTATTTTGGTGGCTTTTCTTTATTAACAATAGCGGAGAATGCCACCAATTATGCTGTTTAACTTGTAATTACATGTGATATCACTAACGTGGTAGCTTTTTGCAATTAATTTGTCCTATATAGAGCTAATTCACAATTCCCTTAATTATATAAAATAATCACTTTTATTAACTCATTGAGTGCCAGCCACTTTTGGAAAACGGATGCTCCCAGTGCCAGCCCTTTCAGAGCGTTTTCAGTGATTTCTCGAGGCCCACAGAATATTGTGTGATATTACTATGTAAACACCGAACACGCACAAAGAACGATGAGACTCTATTGTATCATCAGCAAAAAAAAGTTTATTGATATCATTTTCCGTTCTTTAGTTATCAGCCGGAGAAGATAGGTTGATTTCACCAGAAACAGACGTTTCAAATTAGAAGCTGAGATAATGAGCCTTTTGTGAAATGAAGCATTTCAAGCACATCACTGACTCTGAAGCTAATATTTTCTGATGTAGTGACGTGGTGTAGTTGTGTGGTGCCCTGCGTGCCCCACCCCCCTCAACTGCAAACTCCTCCTCCGTGGGAGTGTCTCTGGTGGCTCTGCTCGAATCTCTGCTACCTGCGTCAGGCGACGAATCTCTGCATGGAACTGGGATAAACTCATCCCCACACCAACACACAGCTTGCATGCCAGAGCAGGGAGAAACTCACCCCCACACCAACACACAGCCTGCATGCCGGCGGAGCTGGGA
This sequence comes from Poromitra crassiceps, assembly GCF_964638095.1. Classification (NCBI taxonomy): domain Eukaryota; kingdom Metazoa; phylum Chordata; class Actinopteri; order Beryciformes; family Melamphaidae; genus Poromitra; species Poromitra crassiceps. The sequence continues at coordinate 31,590,025 of NC_139644.1, read as the reverse complement.
GAAACTCATCCCCACACTAACACACAGCCTAACACGCACCCAGCGTCTATTTTCGGAGCGCTCCGTTTTTGTGCGCCGGCTCCCAGCGCGACACCGAAAAGCCAAACCGGACTGCGGGTGCTGCTTTTCTGGCGGCTAATCGTGTGGAGAAACTATGCAGCAGAGACAGAGGGGCTCAGTTGTGGGAGCGGATTGACTGCTGTTCGCAGCTAACATTAGCTCCAGCCAGAGCAATCTATACGGCTCTGGCTCCAGCATCGGTTTCCGTTTCATCACGGGGCTTCTTCTGCTGTTTTTCCTCACCTTTCTCTAATCTCTTGAGCACTGTCGCCACCTAATGGGTCCGTAAAATAGCTTGTACACCTTCAACATCCACCATATTTGTACAGGAGATGCATCAGGCTTTGATCCACGTCCCACCGTCAAAAAAACGCAATTGACGTCTTTAGACGTCATTGGCACTCTACGTTACTATTTGAATTGACGTCTTTAGACGTCATTGGCACTCAATGAGTTAATGGTGAGTCTATGCAACTCTATTTATACTTGTGTGTTTTGTGGGTGTGTGGACACGACCAGAGGTTTCATGCTTGTTGCTGGCACTAGCATGGCATAACACATATAAACAAGGAGTGAGACTGACCAACTTCCAAAAAGACAACCTTCATAGACTTGTGTGTATATTTGTCTCATAAATTACACATACTTGGATGTCCACTTCACAGAAACCTGTTGTGGATTTATTGTACACAGAAGTTAGTGTGTGTGTGTGTGTGTGTGTGTGTGTGTGTGTGTGTGTGTGTGTGTGTGTGTGTGTGTGTGTGTGTGTGTGTGTGTGTGTGCGCGCGTGTGCGCGTGCGTGTGTGTGTGTGTGTGCGTGTCACAGCTCCTGGTTGTCCTCTGTATTCACCTCTGGCATCCGCCACTATCGCACAGCATCTCTCCATCATTCAGGACCTTATGGTGGGATGACATCAGTGCAGTAGAACTCACCAGCTGGATCTGGTCCACTCTTTGACTCCTGGGGCTGGTTTCACAAAGATATTTTAAGCCCCCCAAAAAATTTGAGACCTTACAACCAGGGTAACTCAGGCCTTAGACCTTTTTTGCTACCAAAAAACAGCTAAATTGTGAATCTCCATAACTCTCTAGACCTTGACTGGCTGCAGCTGCCAAGCCATAGACTCCCACACGTTCCTCAAGGAGGCACCTACTGTATATCCTCAGTGAACTGTTATTCAAAGAAGCCATTATGTCCCAGGCCAGCACCCCGCTCATATCAGCTCTGCCTGTGGAGAGGTCAGAGCCAAGAGTTCCCCGCTTTTAAAAATGCAATAGAGATTCCATTATGTCGCACACATAAAAACCACAGTCCTAATGATCTATTATTAATGTTAAAAAGTATTGATTTATTCATGAAAGTCTTCTTTTGTCCCTTCCTGATAGACGAGTCTGTGACACAGAACTTAGAGCAGAGGCCTTTTTATAGGGGCTTTTCCAGACCAAACAGTTCTGAGGACTTCCTGAGAGGAACTTCCCACCGGGGGAACTACAAGGGCTTTTTTCCTTTTTGCATTCGCACCGCCAATAGGAACACTGAAATGACGTAAGCCGAATAGCATGCTAATCGCTAGTAGCTTCACAGCAAAGCAAGTGAGAGTTCACGTGGGATTGATGGTACTTTGGCTAACTAATGCTAGCTTGCTAAAAAAGAAATAGCACGTTAACAATCAACATATAGACTTACGTCTGGTCCAATCACCAAGATCCGCTCTTCCCTCACTGCAGGGTAGAGCGAAGAGCACAGTGCCGGGGCAAAGAGCAGTGCAGGTATACGTTATCAGAGATTGCTCAGCATTAGCGGTTGTGCTCATGAAAGTCAGCGGTAACTAGGTCAAAGTTGAAATTATTTGAACTTTTTGAACAAATTTGAGCGGTGCGCGATGCCACATGGTTGTGTGGCACCACTCTCCCCATAGGAAAACAATGGCACAGTGGGCACAGAGTGGGTTTATGGATCATGTGTGGGGGCCTTTACGCCACTCAAGGTTCCTCTTGTGCTCGAAGAATACCTACCCTGAAGTCGGAGCTAAAAAAAAGTCCCTCAAAACAGTGTTCTAAGAACTACGATCGTGCCCAGTTCCTGCGGTGCGGACACAATAAAAAGGGGGGAGTTCCTCCAACTGTTCTTCGAACGATGCAAAGGTTCTGCCGGTCGGGAAAACGCCTTATGTCTCCCAGGGTTCTTGACTGTGTGTGTCTTGGTCTGTGGCAGGCCGCTGTGTGTGACTCTGGTGTTCAGCACCAAAGGACAGAGGTACCTGCGGATCGGCCTGGCCGTGCCTCTGTTCGGCTCTCTGGCTTGCCTGAGGAGGATGGTGGCCGATGAGGGGAAGATCTCCCCTGACCAGGTAATGAACCGTGCAGCGGGAACCACACTGACTTGACCTTGTCCTATTCTGTCCAGACTCCAGAAACTAGCCTATCTGTTTGACACATTAGTGTGAGAACATGATTAGTGCGACCTTACTTTGCCCGCCATCGGCTTGAATTTGCTCTTGCCCACATAGCTAAAACACATGAAGCTGGATCTGAGTTCATAATAATAATAGCACAAAAGTAAGATTAACATTAAGGGGGTTCAGGAGTTCACAGCAGAGGAGGTTTTTCCAGTGAGGCATAGGAGGATGGTCCTCCTCTATTAGATTGGGGATTTTATATAAAATATATATATATATATATATATATATATATATATATATATATATATATATATATATATATTTTTTTTCATTTTTCATTTTTTTTTTTATAATAAAATATCAATCAAATGTGTTTTTCTTATGTGCAAACGCTAATTTTTTCATTCATTATAGCTCCATGCAGACGAGTGACTCTGGCCCTGGTCCCACCTTGGAGTAGGAGATTAAAAAAACATTTATTATTACAAAAATCTCGAAATAAATATACAGTATTTACTCTGAGAAATGAAATAATGAGAAAAGGAACAATTATTGATGGTTAAAACTGAATAATGACATCACAACAGTCTAATCCTAATGCTAATTTAAAATGAGATTTGGGCGTTTTGGGCAAAAACTGCTTGTGGGTGAGAGTATCAGCAGCAGAGCACACGTCATATTTTCCCTGGGACCGCCTCAGGTGCCAGGTGCTGTTCCGTCCTGTAGTCCTCTCACTGGGTGCTAATGCAATGCTCCTCACTGGGTGGAAAGCTAAGAGGCTTGACAGCATGGGAAACATGGCAAATACACACACACACATGCGCGCGCACACACGTGAAAAAAAAAAAACCCCAATTTTTTTCGCCGGCGACCTTAGGTCGCCGCACTAGCTTCCTCCCCTGTTTCCAAGCTCACCAGCCACCACTGGTTCACAGAGAGATGTATAATGGCACTGCAAAAAGGAAACTGTGTGTGTGTGTGTGTGTGTGTGTGTGTGTGTGTGTGTGTGTGTGTGTGTGTGTGTGTGTGTGTGCGTGTGTGTGCGTGTGCGTGTGTGTCTCTCTCTCTCTCCCCCTGCAGGTCATCCTGACAGAGATCTACTCCACAGGGTTTCAGCGCTCGTTCTTTGACGAGGAGGATGTGACCAGCATAGCTGACAATTACATCATCTATGCCTTCCAGGCTCCGCCCCTCTACATCAGGGGAGGCTCCGCTCGAATCTCAGGTAGCGACAGCTGCCCGCACGGTGGACAGTATGAGCTCTGCCACTGAAGTCATATGCTTCGTTCATGTCGGCTCGTGTTTACCGTGAATACGAGACCCGGAAGTTGTCTACACGATGTACTCGGCATTCAAGTGGTCACGTCGTGAACATGCGCAGTTGACTAGAAGCCCCAGAGGCCGACAATGTAGCAACCACTAGCTAGCGAGGTTAATGCAGGAAATGCAAAGGCATAATGACAGAGGAAAACAAGATGAGACTGTTGAGAATATCGACAACATGTTCCTCAGACATATTATAAAATGAATAATGAAAAGCTCTATAGCCTACAGCTCAAATGTCAATATATTTAATTGGCCAATGCGTCCGCCATTTTGTGAAACGTCACAGGCACGTCACAAGTCGTGAGCTGGAAGCTTTCAGAAAGATTCCACATACCAAGTCATGAATACCACATGAGTAGTAGTAGTACAGTAGCCTATGCACTGTACCCAGTGTGCTCTTTACTTTGTCTTGTTTTAGAAATATGCCGAGCTCTTCATTTCTTTCAACACTATAGTAGCAGATGAAGGGTCTCTCACCGCTTTAATGTGGACGTACGCACAGATCGCTAAACAAACACAACCAATCATAGTGATTTGCTTTGCTAGATGAACTCCTCGGGGGCTCTCTGCACTCTGCAGGGGCCCCTGGGGAACATATTAAGAAGTATAACTTCACAGAGAACAGTAAATTACACACCTTCATTTGCAGATTATACAGTACGAGCCATGAGATGTATGTCTTCACCGCAGTCGCTGCATTTGAAGTATTTCTCAACAAAAGATGCAAAACTCTGTGCCCCAGAAGCATTTCCGTGTATACTATCCCCTTGTTCCTTGCTCAGCGGTGTAAACAAATAGGTTCTGCTTTGCGGTCCTGTCTGACTGGCGCTGTACGTGTAGGCTGGGAGTCCCAGCAGTGTCCGCATGGCTGTGCTCTCTGAAAAATGTGACTTTGAGTGTTTTAATTGATGTTGGTGGATGACGGCACACAGCACTGCTGCCTGAAGGGGGCCCCCTGAGAGTCTGGCTGGCCTGCATGCATTGTAGACAGAGACACTAAATCCCTGGGGGGGGGGGGTTATGCTGGGTCTGCCTACTGGGGTTGAGACTCCACATAGCACTTCTCACCACTTTCACTCTGCGAGGCAGAATAGCTTTTCGTTCTCATGTATTTGTACATTCTGTGGGAGAATTGCTGAAATTCACTGTCATCAGGTGAGCTCAAAATGGACAGTTTATCACCTCATAATGATTTGTACTAAGCTTGAGGGCTCTGAGCCTGAGTAATTAGCATCTTTAAAACAGAACACGATGTCACTCATAAACTTTAACAGCATTTGCTGATGAAACATATATTTGGTGTACTTGAAATCAATTTGCAGAGTGAAGCTCATCTGTTCCCCACAAAACCATTCTACCACTTAATATGATTGGGTCGATAACCACATAATTTTTTTTTATTATTTCCTTATGCATGTAACTTTCTTTTAAAGCTGCATTCAGCAATGTTTTTATGTTAAAAGAAGTGTTAAATGGCTCTATATTCTGACAGCAATCACTGAAATAGAGTGTTTGGTCAGTGACTTGAAACCCCCAACCCCCCGCTGTCCTCTATCTCTCTCCTGTAGTCATGCATGCATGGCGGACATATCTCCGCAACCGTAACTCATAGAGACTCACCGATGGTGGCGTTGGATTCGGGGTGAAAAAATACATTGGTATTTTAAAAGCACCGCGATCTGACCTTGAGTTTCCCAGAAAATGGCAACATTTCTCTGATTGGTTAAAAAAAATTGCCGTCGACCTCCCACTATCCAATCAGAGAATTGTTGTCATTTTCTGGGAAACGGAAGGTCAGATCGTGATGCTTTTGAAGGACTATATGTATTTTTTGACCCCGAATCCAACGGCGCCATCTGAGTCTCTACGAGTTATGGTTGCAGAGATACGTCCGCCCTGCATGCAGAGCTACAGGAGAGATAGAAGACAGCGGGGGGGTTGGGGGTTCCAAGTTACTGACCAAACACTCTATTTCAGCGATTGCTGTCAGAATATAGAGCAATTTAAAACTTCTTTTAATAACACAAAAACATCACTGAATGCAGCTTTAAGCCAAAGCATGAGGTTAGCATCCCAGTGACATTAGGAACAAATGAGCAACATAAATTATATACTTATTTTATGTAATGTAAAATTGTATTCTCCACTTTATACTCCGTGACGGCAGAATTACAGATACAGTAGAGAGCTCATTTCTGCCTTGTTGCTTGTGAGAAATCAATGCTATTTAAATCATTCTAGCATATGAGTAAGCCTTAGGTGTGCCACGAAGCATATGAGTAAGCCTTAGGTGTGCCATGGAACTATTGCTTCGGTGCCTCCATGGCAGGCCTTTATTACTTTGTTCTCTCGATGTGCAGGAGAATTAGACTCTATGGCGCCTTCGAAATATGATCTTTTATGTCCTCTCTGCAATTTTGGTTTTGTTTGATCCCAACGAGACCCTTTATCAATTATCCATAAATGCGTACAATTAAAGTAAAAAGCTGAATCCTGTCGGCTTCACGTGAGATAATACCCCAGAATACCAAACTGCCACCAGGGGTCTCATTAGAGCTAAGGGTTCTCGTTAGCCTTTTCATTTGTAGTGGTAATGTTAAGGAAAGGTTATTATCACCATGGATTATGTCCTTAGGCGTGTAATTAAAAAGCATGTTAAGCGTGGAGTCTGTGTAGAGACCAGTACTCACTACCAGATCCCTGATTGTGTGGCAGATGCGGAGTCAATACATCTCGTGGGTCATTATAGAAACGTGTGGTGAAACCCGACGTTTTGTTCTGCTTCATTTGTGGTCACTTTAATCTGCTTGTTACTTGCTTGCTTGAACTTTGCTGGTATGCATTTCATAGAATTTCTGGTCCTAACTTAAAACCTCCAGATGTGAGGAGGATTCGTTACAGAGAGGGACAGGTCATCAGTCAGGCACTGTCAGGTGTCTGCTCAGAAGGAGAGGTATTATGGACGGACACAGGTTCAGATCCTTGACCCACGCTAAAGGCTCCCTAATGGTGGAATGACCTTCTCACCCCTCCAGTAAGACCCCATCTTCTGCTGTAGGCTGAAAATGAATCTCCTCAAGTAGTATCTCACCTCACCTCGCCTGCCCCCCACTGAATAAATCCCCTCTCCTCTACACACTGGAATCGCAACAACAAAAACTCTTCTATCTCTCTCCTTTAAGTCCTCATTTAATTTATTTTGTGAGCACGTCTCTCTTATATGACCACAGGTACAGTACATTGACAGAGCAAAATGCCCCTGGCCCTTTGCACACCTCCCTAAACTGTTGATGGTGAATTTAAGCTTATTCTCTGATCAACACACGACACTAAGATGAAGTATTTCTCTATATCTGGTGTATATCTGATCTGTAGTTAAGGAGACGCTCGTGGGTACTACCCATATAACCCATTTTCATTCCGATATCTTGAGGTGAGAGGTTGACGGACCCGTTCCTCTGGTAGACGACCATAAGCTCATTGGTTTTGCTGATATTGGAGCTTCAGGTGATTGTTGTTGTACCGTGTGACGAAGCTCCCTATGAGTCCTCTGTACTCCTCTGTAAGAAATAGTCTCTAGGTGAAGACAGCATGTTTCTCGCTGGAAATTATTCACTGGAGTGGAATCACGTCAATAGTGATAAAAAAAAAACTCTTCGTACTTTTTTATTAAATTCCTTCAAAGTCTTCACTACATTTATTTTACGAGTCTGGACTCTGGACAGACATGGATGTACGTAGACTCCAACGTGAATTGTTGGTGGAGGAATACAGTGCAACCGCGAGGTGGGTTATTTCTAGTGCCCTCTAAGGATAACAAAATGAGAAAACAGCCACCACAGTTATCAAAATCAAAATGAATAGGCTTCCCTCAACCACAGGTGGTGTATTGTAGAAGATGTCTTCACCGTAGTTTGACCCCAGTCATGTCCTCCCTCCCCCTTGGCGGGAGGGAGGACAGTGGAGACAAATGATGAAGTGCTTGTGTTTGTCTGTGACTTGCCGCAGTTTCATTTGGCTCCTGTCAAGAGACTTGAGTATTTGAGGAGTATATGAACTATCTGCAGTGTATGAATTCTCACAGCAGTGGTTCTTACAAGTTGCACTGGAGTGAAATGTGTCTGCATCTGTGGGTCTGCCGTTGGATTGTTGTACATTAACAGAAGTGGTAAAGCAGGAACACTTACAAAGTCTTTTGCGACCTTGGGGGCCGGGACCTCGTGTGGGGTCACCTGACCTCGTGTGGGGTCACCTGACCTCGTGTGGGGTCACCTGATTTGAAAGTGAAGTCCCCTGGAAAGGCTTTGAATCCAACTCAAATGACCTCTAAATAACCTTTCCAAATGAAAGGCCACCAAGAGCTTAGACAGAAGGGAAGAAGTCCTCTGGAAGCCTAGTCGACTACACAAGGTTGTCATTGACCAGATCACAAGAGCAACTTGATTTATACCTCGCCTGCAGAATGAAACAATGTTAATGGACTCGCTACAATGTTACTGAACGTTTGTTACTTGTTTTAGATGAGGCAGGACCTCAGTATGGCCTCACCTAGCAGAAGAACATTGGGAAATAGATCAGCAGAATGCATTTCACATTGATTCTGTTATGTCTCAAGTTTGTTTATTTATCTTCATACATTTGATATGTTTGTTTATATATTTATGTTGCATTACAAACAGAGAACAGGTCCATCCTCCATTACAGATATTCCCCAGTCGTCATCCCTGGAGGGCTTTGGCTTCTGCTAACAATTTATTACTGTTAAAGCATTTTACAAAACACTGATCCCCTACCATGAGGCGTTTGATCCATTGCTGTAGAGCTGCCGAAAATAATCGATTCAGAGATGCATCGCGATGCTTAATAGGACGATTCTGAATCGATTAACAAATATCAAAAATCGATTATTAAAAAAAAAAAAAAAGAAAAAAAAATTATAATCAAATAAAATAGAATGTAAGTACATGCAGTTGTTTATTTTAATTATGGATCATAATACAATGCAATTCCAAATGCAATTTTATTTTAAAAGTAGCCACACAGTGAGAAAAAAGAAAGTGAGAAAAAATAAATCATGTATTGCGGAAAAAGTGATGCATCGATTTAAGATGCATCGCGACGCATCGCGACGCATCGGAGATGCATCGAGATGCATCGTATAATCGAATCGAATCGAATCGTAGACTTGTATAATCGAATCGTGAGATCAGTGAAGATGCACAGCTCTACATTGCTGCTACATTATTGTAGTGTAGCAGAGGTCATCTCCCTTTCTCTCAGACTTTACACCTTTTTTTTGTCCGATGTGTGATTCGGTTCCGTTCCCCTCAAACAGGGACGCTTCAGGTGCACCTGACGCACATCGCTCAATTGATGAGGAGCCTCGGTGACGTACGGACACGTCAGGCGGTCAGTCGGCCTCAGATGCTCCAACTAGGTCAGCGAGCAGAGAGTCGCTGAGGGAAGATAGCCTCTGTCTTTAGTGTTTGTCCTCATCTCTCCATCTACCTGCCTGTTATTCAATGTCATGTGTTTGAAAATCTAAACAAGCTGAAGTCAACAGAACACGCCTGTATGTACGCTACGTACGCGCGTGCGCCAGCAAAGAGCTTGGGCAGGGGAGCTTGGGATTTGTGCTGTGGGTAGAGGAGATCTCTTTAGGGGCAGAGGTGTTTAATTATGGGCTTTGGCACAGTCTGGCTGTGTGTAGTCTGCCTTATCCACTCCTGTGTGGCTGTTTGAGAGTTGAGTGCATATAGGAATGATGAATCCACAGCGGGTTTGCGGTTTCTCTGCATTTGTTAAAGGCTTTATGGATGGTAAGAGACTAGGATCAACAGGTATGTAAAGGAAGTTAAATCGTGGAGTGTGTGTGTGTGTGTGTGTGTGTGTGTGTGTGTGTGTGTGTGTGTGTGTGTGTGTGTGTGTGTGCGCGTGCGTGCGTGCGTGTGCGTGTGTGCGAGTGCGAGTCCGTGCATATGTGGCCAGCGAACAAGTATGGCACAATTGTCTCTGTGTTGTTTGTGCCCTTTTTAGTGCATGGAATTTGCCCCCCAGGGTATTCCAACACATCAACTCTCCTCTCTCTCTCTCTCTCTCTCTCTCTCTCTCTCTCTCTCTCACACACACACACACACACACACACACACACGCACATGTGCACACACACACACACACACACACACACACACACACACACACACACACACACACACACACACACACACACACACAGCTATCTTAAGTGAGGACATTCATTGACATAATGCATTTTCTATCCCCTAATCCTAACCATATCCATCACAACTATAAACGCCTCACCATAACCCTTACACCATAACCCTTACACCATAACCCTTACACCATAACCCTTACACCATAACCCTTACACCATAACCCTTACACCATAACCCTTACACCATAACCCTTACACCATAACCCTTACACCATAACCCTTACACCATAACCCTTACACCATAACCCTTACACCCTAACCCTTACACCCTAACCCTTACACCCTAACCCTTACACCATAACCCTTACACCATAACCCTTACACCATAACCCTTACACCCTAACCCTTACACCCTAACCCTTACACCCTAACCCTTACACCATAACCCTTACACCATAACCCTTACACCATAACCCTTACACCCTAACCCTTACACCCTAACCCTTACACCCTAACCCTTACACCATAACCCTTACACCATAACCCTTACACCATAACCCTTACACCATAACCCTTACACCATAACCCTTACACCCTAACCCTTACACCCTAACCCTTACACCCTAACCCTTACACCATAACCTAAACCCCATTCTACCCTAACCATTCAAAGCAAGTCTTAACCTTCAAAGAGCCCTTTGGAAGGTGGGTGAGAAAAGTGAGGACCGGCCATCGCTTCACTTTCCTAAAATGTCCTCACTGTCCCAGGTATAAACTAAGATGGTTATACACACACACACACACACACACACACACACACACACACACACACACACACACACACACACACACACACACACACACACACACACACACACACACACACACACACACACACACACACACCTCTAACATTCCTCTTTGTGTAAACCTGGAGGCATCCTAAAGGTGGAAGGCAGGTTGTAATTCAGAGAGCAGTGAAAGGAGTCTTGGGAGGAAAATGTCTAGAAACAGTTTGAGTTTCTGACGGCGTTTGATTTAAGGAGCGATGAGAGGTGGCTCTCCTGCGTAAATCACAGCGGGACGGCCCGGGAGGTGACCTCTGCATTTCACTGCTGTTTCAGGAACATGTTTCACTAAGCCGTTTAAAAGGCGACTCCCCCCCATAAATCACTCCCGGCACTGACAGAGGTCATCGCTCATGTAAATTGCAGCGCTCGTCACATGATTTAAGCAAGTTGTATTTGATTGGGCCGACATTAATAAATGAAAAGCTGGGGCCATACTTTACGTCTCACTAGTCCGCGCTCTCAGGGTCAAGGCACTGGAATCGGAGAGGTCTGATGTGAACGCGTTGCAGGTTCATAATGCAGATTTGGATTGGTTTTGAATAGGTCGTCTTGCCCTCCGCACAGCGCACAGCTCAGCATCCTCTCACCCCACTCCTTTCTATGACACAACGCTTTGATATTTCACAGAGATCTCGGCCACAGGACGCTCAAGTGTGACATTTTGCCGCTGGCAGTGAAGAATTGAATAAACAGTGTTTAACTCATTGATACCTGATGCAGCATTTGTGTGTGTATCCCTTTAAGACCGCGAACCGCGTTAACGCGGTTCGCGGTCTTAAAGGGATACGCACACAAATGAGGGATATACACGCAAATGCTGCATCAGGTATCAATGGGTTAATGAAATGTTGTGGTTTCGGGAAGGCGTCGACTGCTGCGGGCCCCGATCGATCGCTTCCCCGCCTGCGTCAGCGTGCCTAATTTACCGCGTGATTTATCACCCTTGAACTTCCGAAGCGCTCGGCTCGCACGTCAAAGCCCAGCGCTCGTCGGGCTCCTCGTCGGCGGCGATGACGCCGCGTCGCCACGTTTTGCGGGGGGGGGATTTCGTAATCGTGGCTCAGTCAGTCACGCTCCTCTGCGCCGCCGGAGAGAGAGAGTGTGACACGAGGGGAACGGGGGTGAGAAGTGGTACTGCGTGGCCCCCCGCCAGGACGCGATGTGGAGCAGAAGCGGAATCAGATAATGCCCCCTGCTGAGAGCGCAGGCAGCCAGCGCTCCATCTGTTCTCCCCTCTGAGTCACTCTCCCCCAAAATAGAAAGCTGTGCTCGCCCTGCTTTCTACTGCGCTCCTTGTCACAGGTGCTAAGTTCCATATTCACATGTTCTATGTATGAAATCGTGATCTCACTTTCAAAGAGATGGTCACCAATCACCACGCAGATCGTGCTTCATGCGGTCATCTATCAGTGTAGGATCTCAATTTTTGCCAAAAGAATATGAAATTGGTTTGTGATCGGTATTGGCAAAATTGATCAAGAAATTGACGATTGTATCAGTTGAAAAAGACCCTGTTAGAACATCTATAATCCTTATTTTCTGTCTTTGACAGCTCATTTCCTCTGTCCTTTAGACCCCGTGATCTATCGCTCACCCCTTTCTTTTCCCCTTCTCTACCACTTTCTTCTTCTCTCCTCCCCTCTTCCTCCTCATCTCCATGTCTGTTCTCTCTCCCCTCGCTGACTCCTAGTTTGTCTCTCCTCTGCCAGGGTACCATCACAGCCTGCCGTCCTCTCCCTACTCGTCCGGTCCGGAGGGACAGAGGTTGCCGTCTTCCGGGACGTTGTCGTCAGAGTTCCTCAACCAGGGAGTCCCCCTGAAGATCCTGCTGCTGGTGTGCAACGCCGCAGGAGCGGGCCAGCAAGCCGTCAGGTAACCGGTGACAGCTTCTTCAAAGATCTCCATCTTACAGTAACAAGTCATTTAGTCAATTATTATTGAGTCCTAAAAATTTTAACTTTCTTAAAGGGGCACTTCACCAAAAAACAATGCTGATTTATTTTGCACATGATCTCACACATCAGCTTAACTCAACTAAACTTTCAACTGTCAAACTAAATGAATGTCTGCCAAAGGCTGTGGGGCGGCTGTGGCTCAGGAGGTAGAGCGGGTCGTCCACCAATCAGTAGGTCGGTGGTTCGATCCCTGGCTCTTCCAGTCTGCATGTTGAAGTGTCCTTGGGCAAGACACTGAACCCCAAATTGCTCCCGATGGCTGTGCCAGCACCCTGTGTGGCAGCTTGCCGCCTTCGGTGTGTGAATGGGTGAATGTAGGCACATTGTAAAGCGCTTTGGATGATAGCGCTATATAAATGAAGCCCATTTACCAAATGGTTTAGAGTTCTCAGATATGCGTGCGATCATGTGCAAAATAAATCAGCATTGTTTTTGTGCGCCTTTTAGAGATGCGCGGATGAGCTTTTATGCCATCCTAATCCGCGTGTATGCATGAACCGCCCGCACGCCATAAATCCGCGCAAATTATTTCATACTATTTATAGATCCGCACCCGCCATGCACCCGACGCTATAAACGCTATAAAACGCTATAAAAGGAGCGAACTTACGGTTTCTGCTGCCGTTGGTGCGATCGCTGCAGTCCAAGACTCCAAATAAACCTCCATGCTGTATTATGTCCAGTCCCCCACTTGCCCTCATGTAGTTTACTCGGCTAACGCTATAGCTTTAAGTTTAGTTTACTTGATTGCCTCGTTGTATGGAAAAATACGAACTTCTCTTCAAACACGTCTTCAGCGGAGACTCCTTTTTGAGGGTGACATCATTGACCATATATAGACGAAAAGTGGAGCCTAGCTAGCACATGGCTATTGTTTGGTTTACGGCCGTGGGTCCTTTGGCGGATCTATAGGCGACTAAGAATGTGCCTGACGAAAAATGTAGCTTAAAATACATTCATAGACTAGAGAACGTAATTAATATTATTTTTCCTCATTAATGATACATCGTTTCAACCGCCCGCAACCCATCCGCTATTAATCAGAATGTTTATTTTTATGATCCGGCCCGCCCGCGGGGCGGGGGGTGAATATGAGACTAAATGACTTGTTAAGGTGGATGTTTTTTCTAATTTGATCATCATCAAGTTCATCATTGTCGTTGTCGTTCAGTCGGCCCTCCCATATCTATCGGAGCAAGTCAAGGTCGTGTTGGCTCCCTGTTCCAGACCACGTACTTCTCACCGTGAGACCAGTTTCAGGCTGAGGAATTTGACATCTGGCATGATGGAAAGATCCATCAGACAGCCGTCACCCTGACAGGGTCCGGAGGGATCGATACACACTGAGGTGAACTCGCCAACCACGTCTGTGAGAAAGTCCAATCCTGTCCATGAGCAATGGCTCTCCGTTTCTCCTTCAAATGCCTCGCCATCGTTGATCAAACCACCCAGCTGTCTCCGTCTCATCAGCTGACAGCTGGAGGACTTCTCTGAGGAGAGAAAATGACATCGGAGTCGCATACTTCTCTCTCTCTCTCTCTCTCTCTCTCTCTCTCTCTCTCTCTCTCTCTCAGGGTTCACACAATTACAGGCAGATTTCTAGAAACCAGCAAAGTGTGAAATCTTTCTGTTTCAATATCATCGTTTTCACTGCGAAACCAAAAGGGAATGGATAAAGTTTCAAGCGCTGTTAATACATGTCAGAACACTGTCCTGTGCTTCTATCACAAAAGGTCTGATTTTATGCATACTATTTTAACTCCAGTCCCTCCATACTAGATCTTTGACATCACAATGTTTGAGTCTGTGTATATAGGCTTAGTTTATATTAATTTGGAATTCACACTAAATGTGGATAAGGCTTGCGCTTACATAAACCATCCAGATTCCTCTATTTACTCAGTCTGTCATAGTATTAGCCGTACAGAGTTGGCTGTGAGATCCGTATCATCTCCAGGCAGCATGCCTGTGAGCATGGCAAACATTCAAGTGAACTGAGATGTCTCTCTCTCTCTCTCTCTCTCTCTCTCTGTCTCTCTCTCTCCCTTCCTCCCAAAGAGTCTTTGTAATGCAAAATCTATATCACCTAAAACACCTTGTTCATATTAATAGACTTCACTGCACGATCCCATCAAAAGGCTCTGTTTCAGAGGGATGATGGAAGATGGAAGATTGCATCATCAGTTTCTTGGATTACTTTTTAATTTATGTTTTTCCTGCTGCTCTGGAGAATAAAACCAGACTTTCCAGGCTTGTGACAGGAATGTTCCATGACCATTATGCAATTCTATACATATGCATTGCACATCACATTCATTTTGATGCATTTATGCCCAAATGACAGGCTGAGATACAGTAGAGGAGATTTTTGTCATCACCATCAAGTGAAGCTGTTGCTACACCCCCCCCCCCCTACTGTACCTATTCTTCCTGATTTGTCTCTATTGGCAGTCCACACAGCTTCCCATGTTTGAGATGGATGATCTCCATCCAAAAGTAGCAGTGCGATCATCTCAGCACGCTCAATCTCTAATCCATTCTGAATGCCGTCCACCTGCAGCTCAAACCATTCATTACTGGCTAGCGACGGTATACATGCAGAGACACACACTGAGGAGGAAGTGTCAAATTAGGCTGTTTACATTGCTAGTAAACAGAGTAATACTGTTTGCTGCCCAGGAGAATACATGCAATGATGCGGCGGAGAAAGCACACACACTCCATGATGTGTCTAAACATCTTGTGGTTTGGCTGTATGGGAAAGACGTAGACACGACTGGTTTGTATGGTTTTGTAGAATGGAATTTCACCATTCCTCATCCCGCTGTGTAAACAACAACATATTCTCAGCCAATATGAAACCAAATATTGAATTGAAGCCCGGAGCCAGAAAGACGTCTTATAAAAGTGTATTAAGCCATTAACAAACTTCTGCTAAGTGCATAGCAGAAGGACTGTGATCATCTCAATGTAGACATGAAAACAGTGAAGATGTAACAATTGACATGGATTGTTATACTGTGGGCAGAGAGGAGAGAGAGAGAGAGAACAGAGAGAGGAGGGGGGGGATCTGATGTTTCTGTATGTCTCTGTGGGAACAAGGTCAACTACATGCAGTGGGTGAAAGTTGCTTTAGCCTGTGTTGGACTGCTCAATGCCACGACAGAGAAACTGTCTGTAGATTATGTCTATTGCCTGTCCATGTCTGCATGTGTGATATGCCAAGTCTAATAACTCCTCCCATTAATTATGTGTATGCAATTACCTTATTGAATATGAAATGCAAATGAATGGAACTTCAATTTTTCCATATCGTGTTGCCATATGAACACATTTGCCATGTCGCATCATCCCAGAGTAAAGCTTAGCCCAGAGGGAGAGAACGAGGGGCGAGAGAGAGTCACCCAGTGCCGTCTTGGAGAGAGGATAGCACAGACAGGACTATAGAGAGGATAGCACAGACAGGACTCTGGAGAGGATAGCACAGACAGGACTATGGAGAGGATAGCACAGACAGGACTATAGAGAGGATAGCACAGACAGGACTATAGAGAGGATAGCACAGACAGGACTATGGAGAGGATAGCACAGACAGGACTATAGAGAGGATAGCACAGACAGGACTATAGAGAGGATAGCACAGACAGGACTAGGGAGAGGATAGCACAGACAGGACTATTGAGAGGATAGCACAGACAGGACTATGGAGAGGATAGCACAGACAGGACTGTGGAGAGGATAGCACAGACAGGACTATAGAGAGGATAGCACAGACAGGACTATGGAGAGGATAGCACAGACAGGACTCTGGAGAGGATAGCACAGACAGGACTATTGAGAGGATAGCACAGACAGGACTATGGAGAGGATAGCACAGACAGGACTATGGAGAGGATAGCACAGACAGGACTATGGAGAGGATAGCACAGACAGGACTATAGAGAGGATAGCACAGACAGGACTGTGGAGAGGATAGCACAGACAGGACTATTGAGAGGATAGCACAGACAGGACTATTGAGAGGATAGCACAGACAGGACTATAGAGAGGATAGCACAGACAGGACTATAGAGAGGATAGCACAGACAGGACTATAGAGATGATAGCACAGACAGGACTATAGAGAGGATAGCACAGACAGGACTATAGAGAGGATAGCACAGAAAGGACTATAGAGAGGATAGCACAGACAGGACTCTGGAGAGGATAGCACAGACAGGACTATTCATAGCTTTCAAGGGGCGTTACGTGCTGCCGGGAACGCCCACCTGGCGGTCAAAAAACAAACTTGTTCATTCGCTGCCAGCCAAGTCGACTAGTTTCTCACGCAGTGTTTGTTCAGCCGTTTGTACACACGTCTTTGCGGCCAACATTTCCTCAAAGGTAAGCTCAAGTAACTTTGACTCTGAGGAAGACAGACTTGTCTGTCGAAACGTCAGTCAGCCCCTTCTATTAAAACGTGCAGACGGAAAAGAGTGCTCCGGTCTCTTTACTTCGGGTAGTCTGTGTGAAGTGCCCAGGTAAAACATTATTTTATGCATATTGTCCTCCACTGTTGAGCACCAGGACCCTTTTATTCCAAACCTGGCTGAAGCGCGCTGGACTCTATTAATGTACTGTAAGCTCAAGTAACGTTACAATAATGATTAAAATACCCCGTTAACGTTACTTGAGCTTACCTTTGATGAAATGTTGGCCG
This sequence comes from Poromitra crassiceps, assembly GCF_964638095.1. Lineage (NCBI taxonomy): Eukaryota > Metazoa > Chordata > Actinopteri > Beryciformes > Melamphaidae > Poromitra > Poromitra crassiceps. The sequence continues at coordinate 31,572,557 of NC_139644.1, read as the reverse complement.
CAAAGACGTGTGTACTTTGATGGTAGCCATTTGCCCTCCCCAGCGACTGAACCACGTCTAATCGCACAAATCCACAACCTCCTCCTGTCTGAGTTTTCTTTCTCCGACGGCATTCTGTAAAAGCACAAGCCAGGCGTGTCTCCTCGTCGGTTAGTGCAACCGATAGCACAACCTGTTGCAGTTTGGCTGAACAAACACAGCGTGAGAAACTAGTGACTCGGCGGCAGTGGAATGAACAAGGTTTTTTTTTGACCGCCAGGTGGGCGTTCCCGGCAGCACGTAACGCTCCTTGAAAGCTATGAATAGAGAGGATAGCACAGACAGGACTATAGAGAGGATAGCACAGACAGGACTATTGAGAGGATAGCACAGACAGGACTATGGAGAGGATAGCACAGACAGGACTCTGGAGAGGATAGCACAGACAGGACTATAGAGAGGATAGCACAGACAGGACTCTGGGCTTTTGCACTGAGCAAACCAAACCCTCGTGAATGATAAAAGGCTTTGACGTACCTAATACACTTCAAATGAAAAGCCTTTTGCCACAATGGAACCAGTTTCCCTCCAGAAGAAGAAGAATGGGATTGTCTTTGGCTGTTCCGGTGTAATTAAGTGTTTAATACCAAGACCGAGTCCTTTCCCTCCCCGGGTGCAGCCCCCCCCTCCCAGCTCCCGCTCTCTCGGGTGGATGCTGTCTCTGGGTCGCTGCAGCTGTTGCTCCTAGCGACCACTGAATGTCAGTTGGAAATTAACATCCGAGGCTTGGAAAGTCTGTCAGATGGAGGCTACTACTGACGTTAATGGTTACCAGGAGGAACAGTGTTTGCGATAATTCAACCTAATCTACCTCGCGGATGTCAGTGGTTTCTGTGATCTAATAGGAAAATGTCCAGGACCCTTAGCAGTATCCTTTTAGGTTTCTCCAGTCTTGTTTAGAAGTCTACAAGAAACTAAAAAATAATAATAAGCATGAGATCGATTTGTAAAATAGTGCAAAGTGCAGTGAACCCGACTTTCAATCTTTTTCATGCCCTTCTGTTCCTTCGAGGAAAAATATCTCAAAGACGAATGTTTAACATACAGTTTGCTTAAAGCCGTGAACTCATCTTCAATTGTGTCTTTGTCGGGGTCTCTGCAGTGCACACGGTCATGTCGGTGTCTCTGCAGGGCACACAGTCACGCCCAGACGAACACACCTCTCTTATTAATAGATCTGAAGCGCACAACGGAGGGCTGGCCTCAATTAGAGATGTGGTATAATAGATGTGTCATGTGATCCGTCATTTCAGACTGGAGGGTTTTCCCTCTCCTCAGCTCTTCTGACTGCCCATTATGTCTCCCTCTATTCTTCTGCTCTAATGCTGATAATGGCTGAGGCTATTTACATTGGAATAGGATGAGAGGACCTGCAGACAGGTTGGCTGTGATGTTAGCTGGTCAGGGCTAGTGCGATAATGACTGAACGCGATTGGGCCAAGGGTAATGTGATACATATTGTTCTAAATTGTTACACCACTGTCTCCTATCCCTCTTCTTCTATCCCCTTTCTCAGGTTTGGCCCTCCATTCCTGATGAGGGAGGACCGGTCTATTTCCTGGGACCAGCTGCAGCAGAGCATCCTCAGCAAGCTTTATTACTTGATGATCAATGGAGCACAGGCACAGGTACCCGTCAGCTGCTGCTAATAATAATGTAATGAGTGGTATAGCTAGTTATGACAGGCCCCAGTGCACGCCATTATGACAGGCCCTAGTGCACGCCATTATGACAGGCCCCAGTGCTGCTTTTATGCTTGAAAGACATGGCTTTATCTATATCTACCCCCCTGAATGGGATACTTCAGCTGCTAGGGATTCAGACACTTGCTCAAGGACACTCTTCCCTCCAGTTGCAGTTTTCACTCCAACCAAACACTAGATGATCTGATTTCAGTTTACTGTATCACCGAGAGTGGGAATTGATTTGTGAATTTGGCTGTTGTCGGTACGTGATTTGATTGGTAACCGGGATGGCACATGATTGGGCACCACTGTCATGGAGTGACTTATCAAGGGCAACAGAAGCAATTCATTGTACACCGATTACAATTCAAAGTGAGCGTCCGTCACTGTTGACAACTCTTCTCATTACTGGTACTTTATCCAGTGTCTGCCTGTGATACCCTTCTGCCCTCTTTAGTGATGACAATATTCATAGAGATAGGACTTTCCCAGCAGGTGAAAACTCTTTACATTGACAGCTGTTGTAACAGTTTCAAAGTAACTGAATCACATTATCCAATCACATGTCAGCTTTAAAAGCGGTTTGACAGTTGTTACGGTCACGTGTGAATGTATCAGAATCAGAATCAGAAAGACTTTAATGATCCCCGGGGGGAAATTGGAACAAGTTACAGTTCCACATAACACAACATAGCATAACACAGTATCACACAGTATCTCCCTAAACGTAAAACAGTTAATACAATAAAATGGAATAGAATAAAATAAAATAAAATAGAATAAAGTAGAATGTACAGTACGTGTCAAATTGCACTTATTGCACACTGGAATTAAATTAAATCAACTTGCACATTACGTGTGACGTAACTCGGCTGACTCAGTCTCAGAGAGACTGAGTGTCTCCGAGGTGCTCTTCTTAGTGAGGCGTTAAAGAGTCCAATGGCCACAGGCAGGAATGATTTCCTGTGCCTCTCTGTGGTGCATCTGGGTGAGATCAGCCTCTCACTGAACGTGCTCCTGTGTTTGACCAGCACGCCGTGGAGTGGGTGAGATTCATTGTTCATGATGGAGCGTAGCCTGGTCAGCGTTCTCTTCTCCGACACCGGTGTCAGAGAGCCCAGCTCCAGCCCCACAATGTCCCTGGCCTTACGGATCAGTTTGTTGAGTCTGTTGGCGTCCGCTGCCTTCAGCCTGCTGCCTCAGCACACTATAGCATACAGGAAGGCACTGGCCACCACCGACTCATAGAACATCCTCAGCATGGTCCGGCAGACGTTGAAAGACCTCAGCCGTCAGCCCCTTCTTGTAGAGTGCTTCAGTGTTCTTAGCCCAGTCCAGTTTATTGTCAATGTACACTCCAAGGTACTTGTAGTCCTCCACGATGTCCACACTGACCCCGTGGATTGAAACAGGGGTCACCGGTGCCTTGACCCTCCTCAGGTCCACCACTAGCTCCTTTGTCTTTGTCACGTTGAGCTGCAGGTGGTTTTGCTCACACCATGTGACAAAGTTAGCCACCACAGCCCGATACTCTTCTTCATCGCCATCTCTGATACATCCAACTATCGCAGAGTCGTCAGAGAACTTCTGAAGGTGGCAAGACTCTGTGTGGTAGGTGAAGTCCGTGGTGTAGATGGTGAAGAAGAAGGGAGAGAAGACCGTCCCCTGTGGTGCTCCCGTACTGCTGACCACTCTGTCTGACACACAGTTTTGCAAGCGCACATACTGTGGTCTGCCAGACAGGTAGTCCACAATCCAGGATACCAGGGGGGCATCCACCCGCATCGCTGTCAGCTTCTCACCCAGCAGAGCCAGCCTGATGGTGTTGAAAGCACTGGAGAAGTCGAAGAACGTGACTCTCACAGTGCTAGCCGGGTTGTCAAGGTGGGCGTAGGCACGGTTGGTCAGGTAGATTACAGCGTCCTCCACACCCAGTCGGGGCTGGTATCTATTTTATTAATTAATATGGCACGTTGTCTATGGCTTGACGGTACATCTCTCACACCAATCATATAAC